>NW_024543286.1:600000-770797 GCF_018167655.1 Microtus oregoni | reverse complement strand
GTACTGAGCACTGAGCACGGTGAGTACTGAGCACCCAGCACCCTGAGCACTGAGCACTGAGAACCCTGAGTACTGAGCACCGAGCACCCAGAGAACTGAGCACCCAGCACCCCGAGCACTGAACACCCTGAGCTCTTAGCACCCTGAGTACTGAGCACCCAGCACCCTGAGTACTGAGCACCCAGCACCCTGAGCACTGAGCACCCAGCACCCCGAGCACTGAGCACCCAGCACCCTGAGTACTGAGCACTGAGCACCCAGCACCCCGAGCACTGAGCACTCAGCACCCTGTGTACTGAGCACTGAGTACCCAGTACCCCGTGCACTGAGACCCAGCACCCTGAGCACTGAGCACCCAGCACCCCGAATACTGAGCACCCAGCACCCTGAGTACTGAACACCCAGCACCCACAGCACTGAGCACTGAGCACCCAGCACCCTGAGCACTGAGCACTGAGCACCCAGCACCCTGAGCACCCAGCCACCCTGAGCACTGAGAACCCTGAGCACTGAGCAATGAGCACCCAGCACCCTGAGTACTGAGCACCCAACACTCTGAGCACTGAGCACCCTGCACGCTGAGTACTGAGCACCCAGCACCCCGAGCACTGAGCACCCAGCACCCTGTGTACTGAGCACCGAGCACCCCGAGCACTGAGCACCCAGCACCCTGAGTACTGAGCACCCAGCACCCCGAGAATGAGCACCCAGCACCCCGAGCACTGAGCACCCAGCACCCTGAGCACTGAGCACCCAGCACCCTGAGTACTGAGCACCCAGCACCCCGAGCACTGAGCACCCAGCACCCTGAGTACTGAGCACCCTGAGTACCGAGCACCCAGCAACCTGAGTACTGAGCACCCTGCACCCCGAGCACTGAGCTCCCTGAGTACTGAGCACCCAGCACCCTGAGCACTGAGCACCCAGCACCCTGAGTACTGAGCACTGAGCCCCCAGAGAACTGAGCACCCAGCATCCCGAGGACTGAGCCACCAGCACCCTGTGCACTGAGCACTGAGCATCCAGCACCCCGAGCACTGAGCACCCTGAGCTCTTAGCACCCAGAGTACTGAGCACCCAGCACCCTGAGTACGGAGCACCCAGCACCCTGAGCACTGAGCACTCAGCACCCTGTGTACTGAGCACTGAGTACCCAGTACCCCGTGCACTGAGACCCAGCACCCTGAGCACTGAGCACCCAGCACCCCGAGTACTGAGCACCCAGCAGCCCGAGCACTGTGCACCCAGCATCCCGAGCACTGAGCACCCAGCACCCTGAGTACTGAGCACCCAGCACCCCGAGCACTGAGCACCCAGCACCCCGAGCTCTGAGCACCCAGCACCCCGAGCACTGAGAAACGAGAACCCCGAGCACTGTGCACCCAGCACCCTGAGAACTGAGCACCCAGCACCCTGAGCACTGAGCACCCAGCACCCCTTGCACTGAGCACCCAGCACCCGGAGTACTGAGCACGCAGCACCCTGAGTACTGAGCACCAAGCACCCCGAGCACTGAGCACCCAGCACCCTGAGCACTGAGCACCCAGGACCCTGAGTACTGAGCACCCAGCACCCCGAGCACTGAGCACCCAGCACCCTGAGTACTGAGCACCGAGCACCCCGAGCACTGAGCACCAAGCACCATGATCACTGAGAACACAGCACCCTGCGTACTGAGCACGGAGCACCCCGAGCACTGAGCACCCAGCACCCTGAGTACTGAGCACCGAGCACCCCGAGCACTGAGCACCCAGCACCCTGAGTACTGAGCATGGAGCACCCCTGAGTACTGTGCACCCAGCACCCCGAGCACTTAGCACCCAGCACCCTTAGTACTGAGCACCCAGCACCCTGAGTACTGAGCACCCAGCACCCTGAGTACTGAGCACCCAGCACCCTGAGTACTGAGCACCCAGCACCCTGAGCACTGAGCACCCAGCAACCTTCGTACTGAGCACCCAGCACTCTGAGCACTGAGCACCCAGCACCCCGAGCACTGAGCACCCAGCACCCCGAGCACTGAGCACTGAGCACCCTGAGAACTGAGCACCCAGCACCCCGAGTACTGAGCACTGAGCACCCTGAGTACTGAGCACCCAGCACCCCGAGTACTGAGCACTGAGCACCCTGAGTACTGAGCACCCAGCACCCTGAGCACTGAGCACTGAGAACCCTGAGTACTGAGCACCGACCACCCAGAGAACTGAGCAACCAGCACCCCGAGCACTGAACACCCTGAGCTCTTAGCACCCTGAGTACTGAGCACCAGCACCCTGAGTACTGAGCACCCCAGCACCCTGAGCACTGAGCACCCAGCACCCCGAGCACTGAGCACCCAGCACCCTGAGTACTGAGCACTGAGCACCCAGCACCCCGAGCACTGAGCACTCAGTACCCTGTGTACTGAGCACTGAGTACCCAGTACCCCGTGCACTGAGACCCAGCACCCCTGAGCACTGAGCACCCAGCACCCCGAATACTGAGCACCCCAGCACCCTGAGTACTGAACACCCAGCACCCAGAGCACTGTGCACTGAGCACCCCAGCACCCTGAGCACTGAGCACTGAGGAACCAGCACCCTGAGCACTGAGCACCCAGCACCCTGAGCACCCAGCACCCTGAGCACTGAGAACCCTGAGCACTGAGCAATGAGCACCCAGCACCCTGAGTACTGAGTACCCAACACTCTGAGCACTGAGCACCCTGCACGCTGAGTACTGAGCACCCAGCACCCCGAGCACTGAGCACCCAGCACCCTGTGTACTGAGCACCGAGCACCCCGAGCACTGAGCACCCAGCACCCTGAGTACTGAGCACCAGCACCCCGAGAATGAGCACCCAGCACCCCGAGCACTGAGCACCAGCACCCTGAGCACTGAGCACCCAGCACCCTGAGTACTGAGCACCCAGCACCCCGAGCACTGAGCACCCAGCACCCTGAGTACTGAGCACCCTGAGTACTGAGCACCCAGCAACCTGAGTACTGAGCACCCTGCACCCCGAGCACTGAGCTCCCTGAGTACTGAGCACCCAGCACCCTGAGCACTGAGCACCCAGCACCCTGAGTACTGAGCACTGAGCACCCAGAGAACTGAGCACCCAGCACCCCGAGGACTGAGCACCCAGCACCCTGTGCACTGAGCACTGAGCATCCAGCACCCCGAGCACTGAGCACCCTGAGCTCTTAGCACCCAGAGTACTGAGCACCCAGCACCCTGAGTACGGAGCACCCAGCACCCTGAGCACTGAGCACCCAGCACCCTGAGTACTGAGCACCCAGCACCCTGAGTACTGAGCACCGAGCACCCCGAGCACTGAGCACCCAGCACCCTGAGCACTGAGCACCCAGCACCCAAGCACTGTGCACCCAGCACCCTGAGCACTGAGCACACAGCACCCCGAGCACTGAGCACCAGCACCCTGAGCACTGAGCACCCAGCACCCCGAGCACTGAGCACCCAGCACCCTGAGCACTGAGCACCCAGCACCCCGAGCACTGAGCACTGAGCACCATGAGTACTGAGCACACCCAGCACCCCGAGTACTGAGCACTGAGCACCATGAGTACTGAGCACCCAGCACCCTGAGCACTGAGCACTGAGAACCCTGAGTACTGAGCAACGAGCACCCCGAGCACTGAGCACCCAGCACCCTGAGTACAGAGCACCGAGCTCCCCGAGCACTGAGCACCCTGAGTACTGAGCACCCAGCACCCTGAGTACTGAGCACCCAGCACCCCGAGAATGAGCACCCTGAGCACTGAGTACCGAGCACCATGAGTACTGAGCACCGAGCACCCTGAGCACTGAGCACCCAGCACCCTGAGTACTGAGCACCCAGCACCCTGAGTACTCAGCACCCAGCACCCTGAGCACTGAGCACCCAGCAACCTGAGTACTGAGCACCCAGCACTCTGAGCACTGAGCACCCAGCACCCCGAGCACTGAGCACCCAGCACACCGAGCACTGAGCCACTGAGCACCCTGAGCACTGAGCACCCAGCACCCCGAGTACTGAGCACTGAGCACCCTGAGTACTGAGCACCCAGCACCCCGAGTACTGAGCACTGAGAACCCTGAGTACTGAGCACCGAGCACCCAGAGAACTGAGCACCCAGAAGCCCGAGCACTGAGCACCCTGAGCTCTTAGCACCCTGAGTACTGAGCACCCAGCACCCTGAGTACTGAGCACCCAGCAACCTGAGCACTGAGCACCCAGCACCCCGAGCACTGAGCACCCAGCACCCTGAGTACTGAGCACTGAGCACCCAGCACCCCGAGCACTGAGAACCCAGCACCCTGCGTACTGAGCACGGAGCACCCCGAGCACTGAGCACCCAGCACCCTGAGTACTGAGCACCGAGCACCCCGAGCACTGAGCACCCAGCACCCTGAGTACTGAGCACGGAGCACCCTGAGTACTGTGCACCCAGCACCCCGAGCACTTAGCACCCAGCACCCTTAGTACTGAGCACCCAGCACCCTGAGTACTGAGCACCCAGCACCCTGAGTACTGAGCACCCAGCACCCTGAGTACTGAGCACCCAGCACCCTGAGCACTGAGCACCCAGCAACCTGCGTACTGAGCAAACAGCACTCTGAGCACTGAGCACCCAGCACCCCGAGCACTGAGCACCCAGTACCCCGAGTACTGAGCACTGAGCACCCTGAGTACTGAGCACCCAGCACCCCGAGTACTGAGCACTGAGCACGGTGAGTACTGAGCACCCAGCACCCTGAGCACTGAGCACTGAGAACCCTGAGTACTGAGCACCGAGCACCCAGAGAACTGAACACCCAGCACCCCGAGCACTGAACACCCTGAGCTCTTAGCACCCTGAGTACTGAGCACCCAGCACCCTGAGTACTGAGCACCCAGCACCCTGAGCACTGAGCACCCAGCACCCCGAGCACTGAGAACCCAGCACCCTGAGTACTGAGCACTGAGCACCCAGCACCCCGAGCACTGAGCACTCAGCACCCTGTGTACTGAGCACTGAGTACCCAGTACCCCCGTGCACTGAGACCCAGCACCCTGAGCACTGAGCACCCAGCACCCCGAATACTGAGCACCCAGCACCCTGAGTACTGAACACCCAGCACCCACAGCACTGAGCACTGAGCACCCAGCACCCTGAGCACTGAGCACTGAGCACCCAGCACCCTGAGCACCCAGCACCCTGAGCACTGAGAACCCTGAGCACTGAGCAATGAGCACCCAGCACCCTGAGTACTGAGCACCCAACACTCTGAGCACTGAGCACCCTGCACGCTGAGTACTGAGCACCCAGCACCCCGAGCACTGAGCACCCAGCACCCTGTGTACTGAGCACCGAGCACCCCGAGCACTGAGCACCCAGCACCCTGAGTACTGAGCACCCAGCACCCCGAGAATGAGCACCCAGCACCCCGAGCACTGAGCACCCAGCACCCTGAGCACTGAGCACCCAGCACCCTGAGTACTGAGCACCCAGCACCCCGAGCACTGAGCACCCAGCACCCTGAGTACTGAGCACCCTGAGTACTGAGCACCCAGCAACCTGAGTACTGAGCACCCTGCACCCCGAGCACTGAGCTCCCTGAGTACTGAGCACCCAGCACCCTGAGCACTGAGCACCCAGCACCCTGAGTACTGAGCACTGAGCACCCAGAGAACTGAGCACCCAGCACCCCGAGGACTGAGCACCCAGCACCCTGTGCACTGAGCACTGAGCATCCAGCACCCCGAGCACTGAGCACCCTGAGCTCTTAGCACCCAGAGTACTGAGCACCCAGCACCCTGAGTACGGAGCACCCAGCACCCTGAGCACTGAGCACCCAGCACCCTGAGTACTGAGCACCCAGCACCCTGAGTACTGAGCACCGAGCACCCCGAGCACTGAGCACCCAGCACCCTGAGCACTGAGCACCCAGCACCCCGAGCACTGAGCACTGAGCACCATGAGTACTGAGCACCCAGCACCCTGAGCACTGAGCACTGAGAACCCTGAGTACTGAGCAACGAGCACCCCGAGCACTGAGCACCCAGCACCCTGAGTATAGAGCACCGAGCTCCCCGAGCACTGAGCACCCTGAGTACTGAGCACCCAGCACCCTGAGTACTGAGAACCCAGCACCCCGAGAATGAGCACCCTGAGCACTGAGTACCCAGCACCCTGAGCACTGAGCACTGAGAACCCTGAGTACTGAGCACCGAGCACCCAGAGAACTGAGCACCCAGCACCCCGAGCACTGAGCACCCTGAGCTCTTAGCACCCTGAGTACTGAGCACCCAGCACCCTGAGTACTGAGCACCCAGCAACCTGAGCACTGAGCACCCAGCACCCCGAGCACTGATCACCCAGCACCCTGAGTACTGAGCACTGAGCACCCAGCACCCCGAGCACTGAGCACTCAGCACGCTGTGTACTGAGCACTGAGTACCCAGTACCCCGTGCACTGAGACCCAGCACCCTGAGCACTGAGCACCCAGCACCCCGAGTACTGAGCACCCAGCAGCCCGAGCACTGTGCACCCAGCACCCCGAGCACTGAACACCCAGCACCCTGAGTACTGAGCACCCAGCACCCCGAGCACTGAGCACCCAGCACCCCGAGCTCTGAGCACCCAGCACCCCGAGCACTGAGCAACGAGAACCCACGAGCACTGTGCACCCAGCACCCTGAGCACTGAGCAACGAGAACCCACGAGCACTGTGCACCCAGCACCCTGAGAACTGAGCACCCAGCACCCTGAGTACTGAGCACCCAGCATCCTGAGCACTGAGTACTGAGCAGCCCAAGCACTGAGCACCCAGCACCCTGAGCACTGAGCAAGCAGCACCCCTTGCACTGAGCACCCAGCACCCGGAGTACTGAGCACGCAGCACCCTGAGTACTGAGCACCCAGCACCCCGAGCACTGAGCACCCAGCACCCTGAGCACTGAGCACCCAGGACCCTGAGTACTGAGCACCCAGCACCCCGAGCACTGAGCACCCAGCACCCTGAGTACTGAGCACCGAGCACCCTGAGCACTGAGCACCAAGCACCCTGAGCACTGAGAACCCAGCACCCTGAGTACTGAGCACGGAGCACCCCGAGCACTGAGCACCCAGCACCCTGAGTACTGAGCACCGAGCACCCCGAGCACTGAGCACCCAGCACCCTGAGTACTGAGCACGGAGCACCCTGAGTACTGTGCACCCAGCACCCCGAGCACTTAGCACCCAGCACCCTGAGTACTGAGCATCCAGCACTCTGAGCACTGAGCATCCAGCACCCTGAGCACTGAGCACCCAGCACTCTGAGTACTGAGAACCGAACACCCCGAGCACTGAGCACCCAGCACCTTGAGCACTGAGCACCCTGAGTACTGAGCACCCAGCACCCTGAGCACTGAGCACCCAGCACCCCGAGTACTGAGCACCGAGCACCCCGAGAACTGAGCACCCAGCACCCCGAGCACTGAGCACTGTGCACCCTGAGCACTGAGCACCCAGCACCCCGAGTACTGAGCACTGACCACCCTAAGAACTGAGCACCCAGCACCCCGAGTACTGAGAACCGAGCACCCCGAGCACTGAGCACCCAGCACCTTGAGCACTGAGCACCCTGAGTACTGAGCACCCAGCACCCTGAGCACTGAGCACCCAGCACCCCGAGTACTGAGCACCGAGCACCCCGAGAACTGAGCACCCAGCACCCCGAGCACTGAGCACTGTGCACCCTGAGCACTGAGCACCCAGCAACCCGAGTACTGAGCACTGACCACCCTAAGTACTGAGCACCCAGCACCCCGAGTACTGAGCACTGAGCACCATGAGTACTGAGCACCCAGCACCCTGAGCACTGAGCACTGAGGACCCTGAGTACTGAGCACCGAGCTCCCCGAGCACTGAGCACCCTGAGTACTGAGCACCCAGCACCCTTAGTACTGAGCACCCAGCACCCCGAGAATGAGCACCCTGAGCACTGAGCACCCAGCACCCTGAGTACTGAGTACCCAGCACCCTAAGCACTGACGACCCAGCACCCTGAACATTGAGCACCCAGCACCCTGAGTACTGAGCACCCAGCACCCTGAGTACTGAACACCCAGCACCCTTAGCACTGAGCACTGAGGACCCAGCACCCTGAGCACTGAGCACTGAGCACCCAGCCCCCTGAGCACTGAGTACCCAGCACCCCGAGCACTGAGTACCCAGCACCCTGAGCCCCCAGCACCCTGAGCACTGAGCACCCTGAGCACTGAGCACTGAGCACCCAGCACCCTGAGTACTGAGCAGCCAACACTCTGAGCAAAGAGCACCCAGCACGCTGAGTACTGAGCACTGAGCACCCAGCACCCTGAGCACTGAGCACTGAGCACCCAGCACCCCGAGTACTGAGCACCCAGCACCCTGAGCCCTGAGCACCCTGAGCACTGAGCACCCTGAGCACTGAGCACTGAGCACCCAGCACCCTGAGTACTGAGCACCCAACACTCTGAGCACTGAGCACCCAGCACGCAGAGTACTGAGCACTGAGCACACAGCACCCTGAGTACTGAGCACCCAGCACCCCGAGCACTGAGCACCCAGCACGCAGAGTACTGAGCACTGAGCACACAGCACCCTGAGTACTGAGCACCCAGCACCCCGAGCACTGAGCACCCAGCGCCCCGAGCACTGAGCACCCAGCACCCCGAGCACTGAGCACTGAGCACACTGAGCACTGAGCACCCAGCACCCCGAGTACTGAGCACTGACCACCCTGAGTACTGAGCACCCAGCACCCCGAGGACTGAGCACTGAGCACCCTGAGTACTGAGCACCCAGCACCCTGAGCACTGAGCACCCT
This sequence comes from Microtus oregoni, assembly GCF_018167655.1. NCBI lineage: Eukaryota > Metazoa > Chordata > Mammalia > Rodentia > Cricetidae > Microtus > Microtus oregoni. The sequence continues at coordinate 761,979 of NW_024543286.1, read as the reverse complement.
GAGGACTGAGCACCTAGCACCCTGAGTACTGATCACCCAGCACCCTGAGTACTGAGCACCGATCACCCTGAGCACTGAGCACCCAGCACCCCGAGCACTGAGCACCCAGCACCCTGAGCACTGAGCACCCAGCACCCTGAGCACTGAGCACCCAGCACCCTGAGCACGGAGCACAAAGCACCCTGAGTACTGAGCACTCAGCACCCTGAGCACTGAGCACCCAGCACCCTGAGCACTGAGCACCCAGCACCCTGAGCACGGAGCACAAAGCACCCTGAGTACTGAGCACCCAACACCCAGAGTACTGAGCACCCAGCACCCTGAGCACTGAGCACCCAGCACCCTGAGTACTGAGAACCCAGCACCCTGAGTACTGAACACCCAGCACCCTGAGCACTGAGCACTGAGCACCCTGAGCACTGAGTACTGGGCAATGAGCACCCTGAGCACTGAGCACCCAGCACCCCGAGTACTGAGCACCCAGCACCCCGAGCACTGATCACCCAGCGCCCCGAGCACTGAGCACCCAGCACCTCGAGCACTGAGCACTGAGCACCCTGAGCACTGAGCACCCAGCACCCCGAGTACTGAGCACTGAGCACCCTGAGTACTGAGCAGCAAGCAACCCGATTACTGAGCACTGAGCACTCTGAGTACTGAGCACCCACCACCCTGAGCACTGAGCACCCAGCACCCTGAGTACTGAGCACTGAGAACCCTGAGTACTGAGCACCGAGCACCCTGAGTACTGAGCACCCAGCACCCTGATCACTGAGCACGGAGCACCCCGAGGACTGAGCACCCAGCACCCTGAGCACTGAGCACCCAGCACCTTGAGTACTGAGCACCGAGCACCCCGAGCACTGAGCACCCAGCACCCTGAGTACTGAGCACCCTGCACCCTGAGCACTGAGCACGCAGCACACCGAGCACTGAGCACCCAGCATCCTGAGTACTGAGCACAGAGCACCCTGAGCACTGAGCACCCAGCACCCTGAGTACTGAGCACCCAGCACCCTGAGTACTGAGCAACCAGCACCCTGAGCACTGAGCACTGAGCACCCAGCACCCTGAGCACTGAGCACTGAGCACCCAGCACCACAGCCCTGAGCACCCAGCACCCCGAGCACTGAGCACCCAGCACCCTGAGAAACAGAGCACCCAGCACCCTGAGCACTGAGGACCCAGCACCCTGAGTACTGAGCACCCAGCACCCTGAGTACTGAGCACTCAGCACCCTGAGTACTGAGCACCGAGCACCCCGAGCACTGATCACCCATCACCCTGAGCACAGAGCACCCGGAGGACTGAGCACCCAGCACCATGAGCACTTTGCACCGATCACCCTGAGCACTAAGCACCCAGCACCCCGAGCACTGAGCACCCAGCACCCTGAGTACTGAGCACCCAGCACCCTGAGTACTGAGCACCCAGCATCCTGAGCACTGAGTACTGAGCAGCCCAAGCACTGAGCACCCAGCACCCTGAGCACTGAGCAAGCAGCACCCCTTGCACTGAGCACCCAGCACCCGGAGTACTGAGCACGCAGCACCCTGAGTACTGAGCACCCAGCACCCCGAGCACTGAGCACCCAGCACCCTGAGCACTGAGCACCCAGGACCCTGAGTACTGAGCACCCAGCACCCCGAGCACTGAGCACCCAGCACCCTGAGTACTGAGCACCGAGCACCCTGAGCACTGAGCACCAAGCACCCTGAGCACTGAGAACCCAGCACCCTGAGTACTGAGCACGGAGCACCCCGAGCACTGAGCACCCAGCACCCTGAGTACTGAGCACCGAGCACCCCGAGCACTGAGCACCCAGCACCCTGAGTACTGAGCACGGAGCACCCTGAGTACTGTGCACCCAGCACCCCGAGCACTTAGCACCCAGCACCCTGAGTACTGAGCATCCAGCACTCTGAGCACTGAGCATCCAGCACCCTGAGCACTGAGCACCCAGCACTCTGAGTACTGAGAACCGAACACCCCGAGCACTGAGCACCCAGCACCTTGAGCACTGAGCACCCTGAGTACTGAGCACCCAGCACCCTGAGCACTGAGCACCCAGCACCCCGAGTACTGAGCACCGAGCACCCCGAGAACTGAGCACCCAGCACCCCGAGCACTGAGCACTGTGCACCCTGAGCACTGAGCACCCAGCACCCCGAGTACTGAGCACTGACCACCCTAAGAACTGAGCACCCAGCACCCCGAGTACTGAGAACCGAGCACCCCGAGCACTGAGCACCCAGCACCTTGAGCACTGAGCACCCTGAGTACTGAGCACCCAGCACCCTGAGCACTGAGCACCCAGCACCCCGAGTACTGAGCACCGAGCACCCCGAGAACTGAGCACCCAGCACCCCGAGCACTGAGCACTGTGCACCCTGAGCACTGAGCACCCAGCAACCCGAGTACTGAGCACTGACCACCCTAAGTACTGAGCACCCAGCACCCCGAGTACTGAGCACTGAGCACCATGAGTACTGAGCACCCAGCACCCTGAGCACTGAGCACTGAGGACCCTGAGTACTGAGCACCGAGCTCCCCGAGCACTGAGCACCCTGAGTACTGAGCACCCAGCACCCTTAGTACTGAGCACCCAGCACCCCGAGAATGAGCACCCTGAGCACTGAGCACCCAGCACCCTGAGTACTGAGTACCCAGCACCCTAAGCACTGACGACCCAGCACCCTGAACATTGAGCACCCAGCACCCTGAGTACTGAGCACCCAGCACCCTGAGTACTGAACACCCAGCACCCTTAGCACTGAGCACTGAGGACCCAGCACCCTGAGCACTGAGCACTGAGCACCCAGCCCCCTGAGCACTGAGTACCCAGCACCCCGAGCACTGAGTACCCAGCACCCTGAGCCCCCAGCACCCTGAGCACTGAGCACCCTGAGCACTGAGCACTGAGCACCCAGCACCCTGAGTACTGAGCAGCCAACACTCTGAGCAAAGAGCACCCAGCACGCTGAGTACTGAGCACTGAGCACCCAGCACCCTGAGCACTGAGCACTGAGCACCCAGCACCCCGAGTACTGAGCACCCAGCACCCTGAGCCCTGAGCACCCTGAGCACTGAGCACCCTGAGCACTGAGCACTGAGCACCCAGCACCCTGAGTACTGAGCACCCAACACTCTGAGCACTGAGCACCCAGCACGCAGAGTACTGAGCACTGAGCACACAGCACCCTGAGTACTGAGCACCCAGCACCCCGAGCACTGAGCACCCAGCACGCAGAGTACTGAGCACTGAGCACACAGCACCCTGAGTACTGAGCACCCAGCACCCCGAGCACTGAGCACCCAGCGCCCCGAGCACTGAGCACCCAGCACCCCGAGCACTGAGCACTGAGCACACTGAGCACTGAGCACCCAGCACCCCGAGTACTGAGCACTGACCACCCTGAGTACTGAGCACCCAGCACCCCGAGGACTGAGCACTGAGCACCCTGAGTACTGAGCACCCAGCACCCTGAGCACTGAGCACCCTGAGGACTGAGCACCTAGCACCCTGAGTACTGATCACCCAGCACCCTGAGTACTGAGCACCGATCACCCTGAGCACTGAGCACCCAGCACCCCGAGCACTGAGCACCCAGCACCCTGAGCACTGAGCACCCAGCACCCTGAGCACTGAGCACCCAGCACCCTGAGCACGGAGCACAAAGCACCCTGAGTACTGAGCACTCAGCACCCTGAGCACTGAGCACCCAGCACCCTGAGCACTGAGCACCCAGCACCCTGAGCACGGAGCACAAAGCACCCTGAGTACTGAGCACCCAACACCCAGAGTACTGAGCACCCAGCACCCTGAGCACTGAGCACCCAGCACCCTGAGTACTGAGAACCCAGCACCCTGAGTACTGAACACCCAGCACCCTGAGCACTGAGCACTGAGCACCCTGAGCACTGAGTACTGGGCAATGAGCACCCTGAGCACTGAGCACCCAGCACCCCGAGTACTGAGCACCCAGCACCCCGAGCACTGATCACCCAGCGCCCCGAGCACTGAGCACCCAGCACCTCGAGCACTGAGCACTGAGCACCCTGAGCACTGAGCACCCAGCACCCCGAGTACTGAGCACTGAGCACCCTGAGTACTGAGCAGCAAGCAACCCGATTACTGAGCACTGAGCACTCTGAGTACTGAGCACCCACCACCCTGAGCACTGAGCACCCAGCACCCTGAGTACTGAGCACTGAGAACCCTGAGTACTGAGCACCGAGCACCCTGAGTACTGAGCACCCAGCACCCTGATCACTGAGCACGGAGCACCCCGAGGACTGAGCACCCAGCACCCTGAGCACTGAGCACCCAGCACCTTGAGTACTGAGCACCGAGCACCCCGAGCACTGAGCACCCAGCACCCTGAGTACTGAGCACCCTGCACCCTGAGCACTGAGCACGCAGCACACCGAGCACTGAGCACCCAGCATCCTGAGTACTGAGCACAGAGCACCCTGAGCACTGAGCACCCAGCACCCTGAGTACTGAGCACCCAGCACCCTGAGTACTGAGCAACCAGCACCCTGAGCACTGAGCACTGAGCACCCAGCACCCTGAGCACTGAGCACTGAGCACCCAGCACCACAGCCCTGAGCACCCAGCACCCCGAGCACTGAGCACCCAGCACCCTGAGAAACAGAGCACCCAGCACCCTGAGCACTGAGGACCCAGCACCCTGAGTACTGAGCACCCAGCACCCTGAGTACTGAGCACTCAGCACCCTGAGTACTGAGCACCGAGCACCCCGAGCACTGATCACCCATCACCCTGAGCACAGAGCACCCGGAGGACTGAGCACCCAGCACCATGAGCACTTTGCACCGATCACCCTGAGCACTAAGCACCCAGCACCCCGAGCACTGAGCACCCAGCACCCTGAGTACTGAGCACCCAGCACCCTGAGTACTGAGCACCCAGCATCCTGAGCACTGAGTACTGAGCAGCCCAAGCACTGAGCACCCAGCACCCTGAGCACTGAGCAAGCAGCACCCCTTGCACTGAGCACCCAGCACCCGGAGTACTGAGCACGCAGCACCCTGAGTACTGAGCACCCAGCACCCCGAGCACTGAGCACCCAGCACCCTGAGCACTGAGCACCCAGGACCCTGAGTACTGAGCACCCAGCACCCCGAGCACTGAGCACCCAGCACCCTGAGTACTGAGCACCGAGCACCCTGAGCACTGAGCACCAAGCACCCTGAGCACTGAGAACCCAGCACCCTGAGTACTGAGCACGGAGCACCCCGAGCACTGAGCACCCAGCACCCTGAGTACTGAGCACCGAGCACCCCGAGCACTGAGCACCCAGCACCCTGAGTACTGAGCACGGAGCACCCTGAGTACTGTGCACCCAGCACCCCGAGCACTTAGCACCCAGCACCCTGAGTACTGAGCATCCAGCACTCTGAGCACTGAGCATCCAGCACCCTGAGCACTGAGCACCCAGCACTCTGAGTACTGAGAACCGAACACCCCGAGCACTGAGCACCCAGCACCTTGAGCACTGAGCACCCTGAGTACTGAGCACCCAGCACCCTGAGCACTGAGCACCCAGCACCCCGAGTACTGAGCACCGAGCACCCCGAGAACTGAGCACCCAGCACCCCGAGCACTGAGCACTGTGCACCCTGAGCACTGAGCACCCAGCACCCCGAGTACTGAGCACTGACCACCCTAAGAACTGAGCACCCAGCACCCCGAGTACTGAGAACCGAGCACCCCGAGCACTGAGCACCCAGCACCTTGAGCACTGAGCACCCTGAGTACTGAGCACCCAGCACCCTGAGCACTGAGCACCCAGCACCCCGAGTACTGAGCACCGAGCACCCCGAGAACTGAGCACCCAGCACCCCGAGCACTGAGCACTGTGCACCCTGAGCACTGAGCACCCAGCAACCCGAGTACTGAGCACTGACCACCCTAAGTACTGAGCACCCAGCACCCCGAGTACTGAGCACTGAGCACCATGAGTACTGAGCACCCAGCACCCTGAGCACTGAGCACTGAGGACCCTGAGTACTGAGCACCGAGCACCCCGAGCACTGAGCACCCAGCACCCTGAGTACTGAGCACCGAGCTCCCCGAGCACTGAGCACCCTGAGTACTGAGCACCCAGCACCCTTAGTACTGAGCACCCAGCACCCCGAGAATGAGCACCCTGAGCACTGAGCACCCAGCACCCTGAGTACTGAGTACCCAGCACCCTAAGCACTGACGACCCAGCACCCTGAACATTGAGCACCCAGCACCCTGAGTACTGAGCACCCAGCACCCTGAGTACTGAACACCCAGCACCCTTAGCACTGAGCACTGAGGACCCAGCACCCTGAGCACTGAGCACTGAGCACCCAGCCCCCTGAGCACTGAGTACCCAGCACCCCGAGCACTGAGTACCCAGCACCCTGAGCCCCCAGCACCCTGAGCACTGAGCACCCTGAGCAATGAGCACTGAGCACCCAGCACCCTGAGTACTGAGCAGCCAACACTCTGAGCAAAGAGCACCCAGCACGCTGAGTACTGAGCACTGAGCACCCAGCACCCTGAGCACTGAGCACTGAGCACCCAGCACCCCGAGTACTGAGCACCCAGCACCCTGAGCCCTGAGCACCCTGAGCACTGAGCACCCTCAGCACTGAGCACTGAGCACCCAGCACCCTGAGTACTGAGCACCCAACACTCTGAGCACTGAGCACCCAGCACGCAGAGTACTGAGCACTGAGCACACAGCACCCTGAGTACTGAGCACCCAGCACCCCGAGCACTGAGCACCCAGCACGCAGAGTACTGAGCACTGAGCACACAGCACCCTGAGTACTGAGCACCCAGCACCCCGAGCACTGAGCACCCAGCGTCCCGAGCACTGAGCACCCAGCACCCCGAGCACTGAGCACTGAGCACAGTGAGCACTGAGCACCCAGCACCCCGAGTACTGAGCACTGACCACCCTGAGTACTGAGCACCCAGCACCCCGAGGACTGAGCACTGAGCACCCTGAGTACTGAGCACCCAGCACCCTGAGCACTGAGCACCCTGAGGACTGAGCACCTAGCACCCTGAGTACTGATCACCCAGCACCCTGAGTACTGAGCACCGATCACCCTGAGCACTGAGCACCCAGCACCCCGAGCACTGAGCACCCAGCACCCTGAGCACTGAGCACCCAGCACCCTGAGCACTGAGCACCCAGCACCCTGAGCACGGAGCACAAAGCACCCTGAGTACTGAGCACTCAGCACCCTGAGCACTGAGCACCCAGCACCCTGAGCACTGAGCACCCAGCACCCTGAGCACGGAGCACAAAGCACCCTGAGTACTGAGCACCCAACACCCAGAGTACTGAGCACCCAGCACCCTGAGCACTGAGCACCCAGCACCCTGAGTACTGAGCACCCAGCACCCTGAGTACTGAACACCCAGCACCCTGAGCACTGAGCACTGAGCACCCTGAGCACTGAGTACTGGGCAATGAGCACCCTGAGCACTGAGCACCCAGCACCCCGAGTACTGAGCACCCAGCACCCCGAGCACTGATCACCCAGCGCCCCGAGCACTGAGCACCCAGCACCTCGAGCACTGAGCACTGAGCACCCTGAGCACTGAGCACCCAGCACCCCGAGTACTGAGCACTGAGCACCCTGAGTACTGAGCAGCAAGCAACCCGATTACTGAGCACTGAGCACTCTGAGTACTGAGCACCCACCACCCTGAGCACTGAGCACCCAGCACCCTGAGTACTGAGCACTGAGAACCCTGAGTACTGAGCACCGAGCACCCTGAGTACTGAGCACCCAGCACCCTGATCACTGAGCACGGAGCACCCCGAGGACTGAGCACCCAGCACCCTGAGCACTGAGCACCCAGCACCTTGAGTACTGAGCACCGAGCACCCCGAGCACTGAGCACCCAGCACCCTGAGTACTGAGCACCCTGCACCCTGAGCACTGAGCACGCAGCACACCGAGCACTGAGCACCCAGCATCCTGAGTACTGAGCACAGAGCACCCTGAGCACTGAGCACCCAGCACCCTGAGTACTGAGCACCCAGCACCCTGAGTACTGAGCAACCAGCACCCTGAGCACTGAGCACTGAGCACCCAGCACCCTGAGCACTGAGCACTGAGCACCCAGCACCACAGCCCTGAGCACCCAGCACCCCGAGCACTGAGCACCCAGCACCCTGAGAAACAGAGCACCCAGCACCCTGAGCACTGAGGACCCAGCACCCTGAGTACTGAGCACCCAGCACCCTGAGTACTGAGCACTCAGCACCCTGAGTACTGAGCACCGAGCACCCCGAGCACTGAGCACCCAGCACCCTGAGCACAGAGCACCCGGAGGACTGAGCACCCAGCACCATGAGCACTTTGCACCGATCACCCTGAGCACTAAGCACCCAGCACCCCGAGCACTGAGCACCCAGCACCCTGAGTACTGAGCACCCAGCACCCCGAGTACTGAGCACCCAGCACCCTGAGTACTGAGCACCCAGCACCCCGAGCACTGAGCACCCAGCACCCTGAGTACTGAGCACCCTGATTACTGAGCACTGAGCACTGAGCATCCTGAGTACTGAGCACACTGAGGACTGAGCACCCAGCACCCTGAGCACTGAGCACCCAGCACCCTGAGTACTGAGCACTGATCACCCTGAGCACTGAGCACCCAGCACCCCGAGCACTGAGCACCCAGCACCCTGAGCACTGAGCACCCAGCACCCCGAGCACTGAGCACCCAGCACACCGAGCACTGAGCACTGAGCACCCTGAGCACTGAGCACCCAGCACCCCGAGTACTGAGCACTGAGCACCCTGAGTACTGAGCACCCAGCACCCCGAGTACTGAGCACTGAGCACCCTGAGTACTGAGCACCCAGCACCCTGAGCACTGAGCACTGAGAACCCTGAGTACTGAGCACCGAGCACCCAGAGAACTGAGCACCCAGCACCCCGAGCACTGAGCACCCTGAGCTCTTAGCACCCTGAGTACTGAGCACCCAGCACCCTGAGTACTGAGCACCCAGCAACCTGAGCACTGAGCACCCAGCACCCCGAGCACTGAGCACCCAGCACCCTGAGTACTGAGCACTGAGCACCCAGCACCCCGAGCACTGAGCACTCAGCACGCTGTGTACTGAGCACTGAGTACCCAGTACCCCGTGCACTGAGACCCAGCACCCTGAGCACTGAGCACCCAGCACCCCGAGTACTGAGCACCCAGCAGCCCGAGCACTGTGCACCCAGCACCCCGAGCACTGAACACCCAGCACCCTGAGTACTGAGCACCCAGCACCCCGAGCACTGAGCACCCAGCACCCCGAGCTCTGAGCACCCAGCACCCCGAGCACTGAGCAACGAGAACCCACGAGCACTGTTTACCCAGCACCCTGAGAACTGAGCACCCAGCACCCTGAGTACTGAGCACCCAGCATCCTGAGCACTGAGTACTGAGCAGCCCAAGCACTGAGCACCCAGCACCCTGAGCACTGAGCACGCAGCACCCCTTGCACTGAGCACCCAGCACCCGGAGTACTGAGCACGCAGCACCCTGAGTACTGAGCACCCAGCACCCCGAGCACTGAGCACCCAGCACCCTGAGCACTGAGCACCCAGGACCCTGAGTACTGAGCACCCAGCACCCCGAGCACTGAGCACCCAGCACCCTGAGTACTGAGCACCGAGCACCCTGAGCACTGAGCACCAAGCACCCTGAGCACTGAGAACCCAGCACCCTGAGTACTGAGCACGGAGCACCCCGAGCACTGAGCACCCAGCACCCTGAGTACTGAGCACCCAGCACCCTGAGTACTGAGCAACCAGCACCCTGAGCACTGAGCACTGAGCACCCAGCACCCTGAGCACTGAGCACTGAGCACCCAGCACCACAGCCCTGAGCACCCAGCACCCCGAGCACTGAGCACCCAGCACCCTGAGAAACAGAGCACCCAGCACCCTGAGCACTGAGGACCCAGCACCCTGAGTACTGAGCACCCAGCACCCTGAGTACTGAGCATCCAGCACTCTGAGCACTGAGCATCCAGCACCCTGAGCACTGAGCACCCAGCATTCTGAGTACTGAGAACCGAACACCCCGAGCACTGAGCACCCAGCACCTTGAGCACTGAGCACCCTGAGTACTGAGCACCCAGCACCCTGAGCACTGAGCACCCAGCACCCCGAGTACTGAGCAGCGAGCTCCCCGAGAACTGAGCACCCAGCACCCCGAGCACTGAGCACTGTGCACCCTGAGCACTGAGCACCCAGCACCCCGAGTACTGAGCACTGACCACCCTAAGAACTGAGCACCCAGCACCCCGAGTACTGAGAACCGAGCACCCCGAGCACTGAGCACCCAGCACCTTGAGCACTGAGCACCCTGAGTACTGAGCACCCAGCACCCTGAGCACTGAGCACCCAGCACCCCGAGTACTGAGCACCGAGCACCCCGAGAACTGAGCACCCAGCACCCCGAGCACTGAGCACTGTGCACCCTGAGCACTGAGCACCCAGCAACCTGAGTACTGAGCACTGACCACCCTAAGTACTGAGCACCCAGCACCCCGAGTACTGAGCACTGAGCACCATGAGTACTGAGCACCCAGCACCCTGAGCACTGAGCACTGAGGACCCTGAGTACTGAGCACCGAGCACCCTGAGCACTGAGCACCCAGCACCCTGAGTACTGAGCACCGAGCTCCCCGAGCACTGAGCACCCTGAGTACTGAGCACCCAGCACCCTTAGTACTGAGCACCCAGCACCCCGAGAATGAGCACCCTGAGCACTGAGCACCCAGCACCCTGAGTACTGAGTACCCAGCACCCTAAGCACTGACGACCCAGCACCCTGAACATTGAGCACCCAGCACCCTGAGTACTGAGCACCCAGCACCCTGAGTACTGAACACCCAGCACCCTTAGCACTGAGCACTGAGGACCCAGCACCCTGAGCACTGAGCACTGAGCACCCAGCCCCCTGAGCACTGAGTACCCAGCACCCCGAGCACTGAGTACCCAGCACCCTGAGCCCCCAGCACCCTGAGCACTGAGCACCCTGAGCACTGAGCACTGAGCACCCAGCACCCTGAGTACTGAGGAGCCAACACTCTGAGCAAAGAGCACCCAGCACGCTGAGTACTGAGCACTGAGCACCCAGCACCCTGAGCACTGAGCACTGAGCACCCAGCACCCCGAGTACTGAGCACCCAGCACCCTGAGCCCTGAGCACCCTGAGCACTGAGCACCCTGAGCACTGAGCACTGAGCACCCAGCACCCTGAGTACTGAGCACCCAACACTCTGAGCACTGAGCACCCAGCACGCAGAGTACTGAGCACTGAGCACACAGCACCCTGAGTACTGAGCACCCAGCACCCCGAGCACTGAGCACACAGCACGCAGAGTACTGAGCACTGAGCACACAGCACCCTGAGTACTGAGCACCCAGCACCCCGAGCACTGAGCACCCAGCGCCCCGAGCACTGAGCACCCAGCACCCCGAGCACTGAGCACTGAGCACACTGAGCACTGAGCACCCAGCACCCCGAGTACTGAGCACTGACCACCCTGAGTACTGAGCACCCAGCACCCCGAGGACTGAGCACTGAGCACCCTGAGTACTGAGCACCCAGCACCCTGAGCACTGAGCACCCTGAGGACTGAGCACCTAGCACCCTGAGTACTGATCACCCAGCACCCTGAGTACTGAGCACCGATCACCCTGAGCACTGAGCACCCAGCACCCCGAGCACTGAGCACCCAGCACCCTGAGCACTGAGCACCCAGCACCCTGAGCACTGAGCACCCAGCACCCTGAGCACGGAGCACAAAGCACCCTGAGTACTGAGCACTCAGCACCCTGAGCACTGAGCACCCAGCACCCTGAGCACTGAGCACCCAGCACCCTGAGCACGGAGCACCCAGCACCCTGAGTACTGAACACCCAGCACCCTGAGCACTGATCACTGAGGACCCTGAGCACTGAGTACTGGGCAATGAGCACCCTGAGCACTGAGCACCCAGCACCCCGAGTACTGAGCACCCAGCACCCCGAGCACTGATCACCCAGCGCCCCGAGCACTGAGCACCCAGCACCTCGAGCACTGAGCACTGAGCACCCTGAGCACTGAGCACCCAGCACCCCGAGTACTGAGCACTGAGCACCCTGAGTACTGAGCAGCAAGCAACCCGATTACTGAGCACTGAGCACTCTGAGTACTGAGCACCCACCACCCTGAGCACTGAGCACCCAGCACCCTGAGTACTGAGCACTGAGAACCCTGAGTACTGAGCACCGAGCACCCTGAGTACTGAGCACCCAGCACCCTGATCACTGAGCACGGAGCACCCCGAGGACTGAGCACCCAGCACCCTGAGCACTGAGCACCCAGCACCTTGAGTACTGAGCACCGAGCACCCCGAGCACTGAGCACCCAGCACCCTGAGTACTGAGCACCCTGCACCCTGAGCACTGAGCACGCAGCACACCGAGCACTGAGCACCCAGCATCCTGAGTACTGAGCACAGAGCACCCTGAGCACTGAGCACCCAGCACCCTGAGTACTGAGCACACAGCACCCTGAGTACTGAGCAACCAGCACCCTGAGCACTGAGCACTGAGCACCCAGCACCCTGAGCACTGAGCACTGAGCACCCAGCACCACAGCCCTGAGCACCCAGCACCCCGAGCACTGAGCACCCAGCACCCTGAGAAACAGAGCACCCAGCACCCTGAGCACTGAGGACCCAGCACCCTGAGTACTGAGCACCCAGCACCCTGAGTACTGAGCACTCAGCACCCTGAGTACTGAGCACCGAGCACCCCGAGCACTGAGCACCCAGCACCCTGAGCACAGAGCACCCGGAGGACTGAGCACCCAGCACCATGAGCACTTTGCACCGATCACCCTGAGCACTAAGCACCCAGCACCCCGAGCACTGAGCACCCAGCACCCTGAGTACTGAGAACCCAGCACCCCGAGTACTGAGCACCCAGCACCCTGAGTACTGAGCACCCAGCACCCCGAGCACTGAGCACCCAGCACCCTGAGTACTGAGCACCCTGATTACTGAGCACTGAGCACCGAGCATCCTGAGTACTGAGCACACTGAGGACTGAGCACCCAGCACCCTGAGCACTGAGCACCCAGCACCCTGAGTACTGAGCACTGATCACCCTGAGCACTGAGCACCCAGCACCCCGAGCACTGAGCACCCAGCACCCTGAGCACTGAGCACCCAGCACCCCGAGCACTGAGCACCCAGCACACCGAGCACTGAGCACTGAGCACCCTGAGCACTGAGCACCCAGCACCCCGAGTACTGAGCACTGAGCACCCTGAGTACTGAGCACCCAGCACCCCGAGTACTGAGCACTGAGCACCCTGAGTACTGAGCACCCAGCACCCTGAGCACTGAGCACTGAGAACCCTGAGTACTGAGCACCGAGCACCCAGAGAACTGAGCACCCAGCACCCCGAGCACTGAGCACCCTGAGCTCTTAGCACCCTGAGTACTGAGCACCCAGCACCCTGAGTACTGAGCACCCAGCAACCTGAGCACTGAGCACCCAGCACCCCGAGCACTGAGCACCCAGCACCCTGAGTACTGAGCACTGAGCACCCAGCACCCCGAGCACTGAGCACTCAGCACGCTGTGTACTGAGCACTGAGTACCCAGTACCCCGTGCACTGAGACCCAGCACCCTGAGCACTGAGCACCCAGCACCCCGAGTACTGAGCCCCCAGCAGCCCGAGCACTGTGCACCCAGCACCCCGAGCACTGAACACCCAGCACCCTGAGTACTGAGCACCCAGCACCCCGAGCACTGAGCACCCAGCACCCCGAGCTCTGAGCACCCAGCACCCCGAGCACTGAGCAACGAGAACCCACGAGCACTGTGCACCCAGCACCCTGAGAACTGAGCACCCAGCACCCTGAGTACTGAGCACCCAGCATCCTGAGCACTGAGTACTGAGCAGCCCAAGCACTGAGCACCCAGCACCCTGAGCACTGAGCACGCAGCACCCCTTGCACTGAGCACCCAGCACCCGGAGTACTGAGCACGCAGCACCCTGAGTACTGAGCACCCAGCACCCCGAGCACTGAGCACCCAGCACCCTGAGCACTGAGCACCCAGGACCCTGAGTACTGAGCACCCAGCACCCCGAGCACTGAGCACCCAGCACCCTGAGTACTGAGCACCGAGCACCCTGAGCACTGAGCACCAAGCACCCTGAGCACTGAGAACCCAGCACCCTGAGTACTGAGCACGGAGCACCCCGAGCACTGAGCACCCAGCACCCTGAGTACTGAGCACCGAGCACCCCGAGCACTGAGCACCCAGCACCCTGAGTACTGAGCACGGAGCACCCTGAGTTCTGTGCACCCAGCACCCCGAGCACTTAGCACCCAGCACCCTGAGTACTGAGCATCCAGCACTCTGAGCACTGAGCATCCAGCACCCTGAGCACTGAGCACCCAGCATTCTGAGTACTGAGAACCGAACACCCCGAGCACTGAGCACCCAGCACCTTGAGCACTGAGCACCCTGAGTACTGAGCACCCAGCACCCTGAGCACTGAGCACCCAGCACCCCGAGTACTGAGCACCGAGCACCCCGAGAACTGAGCACCCAGCACCCCGAGCACTGAGCACTGTGCACCCTGAGCACTGAGCACCCAGCACCCCGAGTACTGAGCACTGACCACCCTAAGAACTGAGCACCCAGCACCCCGAGTACTGAGAACCGAGCACCCCGAGCACTGAGCACCCAGCACCTTGAGCACTGAGCACCCTGAGTACTGAGCACCCAGCACCCTGAGCACTGAGCACCCAGCACCCCGAGTACTGAGCACCGAGCACCCCGAGAACTGAGCACCCAGCACCCCGAGCACTGAGCACTGTGCACCCTGAGCACTGAGCACCCAGCAACCCGAGTACTGAGCACTGACCACCCTAAGTACTGAGCACCCAGCACCCCGAGTACTGAGCACTGAGCACCATGAGTACTGAGCACCCAGCACCCTGAGCACTGAGCACTGAGGACCCTGAGTACTGAGCACCGAGCACCCCGAGCACTGAGCACCCAGCACCCTGAGTACTGAGCACCGAGCTCCCCGAGCACTGAGCACCCTGAGTACTGAGCACCCAGCACCCTTAGTACTGAGCACCCAGCACCCCGAGAATGAGCACCCTGAGCACTGAGCACCCAGCACCCTGAGTACTGAGTACCCAGCACCCTAAGCACTGACGACCCAGCACCCTGAACATTGAGCACCCAGCACCCTGAGTACTGAGCACCCAGCACCCTGAGTACTGAACACCCAGCACCCTTAGCACTGAGCACTGAGGACCCAGCACCCTGAGCACTGAGCACTGAGCACCCAGCCCCCTGAGCACTGAGTACCCAGCACCCCGAGCACTGAGTACCCAGCACCCTGAGCCCCCAGCACCCTGAGCACTGAGCACCCTGAGCACTGAGCACTGAGCACCCAGCACCCTGAGTACTGAGCAGCCAACACTCTGAGCAAAGAGCACCCAGCACGCTGAGTACTGAGGACTGAGCACCCAGCACCCTGAGCACTGAGCACTGAGCACCCAGCACCCCGAGTACTGAGCACCCAGCACCCTGAGCCCTGAGCACCCTGAGCACTGAGCACCCTGAGCACTGAGCACTGAGCACCCAGCACCCTGAGTACTGAGCACCCAACACTCTGAGCACTGAGCACCCAGCACCCTGAGCACTGAGCACCCAGCACCCTGAGCACGGAGCAAAAAGCACCCTGAGTACTGAGCACTCAGCACCCTGAGCACTGAGCACCCAGCACCCTGAGCACTGAGCACCCAGCACCCTGAGCACGGAGCACAAAGCACCCTGAGTACTGAGCACCCAACACCCAGAGTACTGAGCACCCAGCACCCTGAGCACTGAGCACCCAGCACCCTGAGTACTGAGCACCCAGCACCCTGAGTACTGAACACCCAGCACCCTGAGCACTGAGCACTGAGCACCCTGAGCACTGAGTACTGGGCAATGAGCACCCTGAGCACTGAGCACCCAGCACCCCGAGTACTGAGCACCCAGCACCCCGAGCACTGATCACCCAGCGCCCCGAGCACTGAGCACCCAGCACCCCGAGCACTGAGCACTGAGCACTGAGCACCCTGAGAACTGAGCACCCAGCACCCCGAGTACTGAGCACTGAGCACCCTGAGTACTGAGCAGCAAGCAACCCGATTACTGAGCACTGAGCACTCTGAGTACTGAGCACCCACCACCCTGAGCACTGAGCACCCAGCACCCTGAGTACTGAGCACTGAGAACCCTGAGTACTGAGCACCGAGCACCCTGAGTACTGAGCACCCAGCACCCTGATCACTGAGCACGGAGCACCCCGAGGACTGAGCACCCAGCACCCTGAGCACTGAGCACCCAGCACCTTGAGTACTGAGCACCGAGCACCCCGAGCACTGAGCACCCAGCACCCTGAGTACTGAGCACCCTGCACCCTGAGCACTGAGCACGCAGCACACCGAGCACTGAGCACCCAGCATCCTGAGTACTGAGCACAGAGCACCCTGAGCACTGAGCACCCAGCACCCTGAGTACTGAGCACCCAGCACCCTGAGTACTGAGCAACCAGCACCCTGAGCACTGAGCACTGAGCACCCAGCACCCTGAGCACTGAGCACTGAGCACCCAGCACCACAGCCCTGAGCACCCAGCACCCCGAGCACTGAGCACCCAGCACCCTGAGAAACAGAGCACC
The DNA here is from genome assembly GCF_018167655.1 of Microtus oregoni. NCBI lineage: Eukaryota > Metazoa > Chordata > Mammalia > Rodentia > Cricetidae > Microtus > Microtus oregoni. The sequence continues at coordinate 745,199 of NW_024543286.1, read as the reverse complement.
CAGCACCCTGAGCACTGAGGACCCAGCACCCTGAGTACTGAGCACTGAGCACAGAGCACCCGGAGGACTGAGCACCCAGCACCATGAGCACTTTGCACCGATCACCCTGAGCACTAAGCACCCAGCACCCCGAGCACTGAGCACCCAGCACCCTGAGTACTGAGAACCCAGCACCCCGAGTACTGAGCACCCAGCACCCTGAGTACTGAGCACCCAGCACCCCGAGCACTGAGCACCCAGCACCCTGAGTACTGAGCACCCTGATTACTGAGCACTGAGCACCGAGCATCCTGAGTACTGAGCACACTGAGGACTGAGCACCCAGCACCCTGAGCACTGAGCAAGCAGCACCCTGAGTACTGAGCACTGATCACCCTGAGCGCTGAGCACCCAGCACCCCGAGCACTGAGCACCCAGCACCCTGAGCACTGAGCACTGAGCACCCAGCACCCCGAGTGCTGAGCACCCAGCACCCAGAGCACTGAGCACCCTGAGCACTGAGCACCCTGAGCACTGAGCACTGAGCACCCAGCACCCAGAGTACTGAGCACCCAACACTCTGAGCACTGAGCACCCAGCACGCAGAGTACTGAGCACTGAGCACACAGCACCCTGAGTACTGAGCACCCAGCACCCCGAGCACTGAGCACCCAGCGCCCCGAGCACTGAGCACCCAGCACCCCGAGCACTGAGCACCCAGCACCCCGAGGACTGAGCACTGAGCACCCTGAGTACTGAGCACCCAGCACCCTGAGCACTGAGCACCCTGAGTACTGAACACTGAGCACCCAGCACCCCGAGCACTGAGCACTCAGCACCCTGTGTACTGAGCACTGAGTACCCAGTACCCCGTGCACTGAGACCCAGCACCCTGAGCACTGAGCACCCAGCACCCCGAGTACTGAGCACCCAGCAGCCCGAGCACTGTGCACCCAGCACCCCGAGCACTGAGCACCCAGCACCCTGAGTACTGAGCACCCAGCACCCCGAGCACTGAGCACCCAGCACCCCGAGCTCTGAGCACCCAGCACCCCGAGCACTGAGAAACGAGAACCCCGAGCACTGTGCACCCAGCACCCTGAGAACTGAGCACCCAGCACCCTGAGCACTGAGCACCCAGCACCCCTTGCACTGAGCACCCAGCACCCGGAGTACTGAGCACGCAGCACCCTGAGTACTGAGCACCCAGCACCCCGAGCACTGAGCACCCAGCACCCTGAGCACTGAGCACCCAGGACCCTGAGTACTGAGCACCCAGCACCCCGAGCACTGAGCACCCAGCACCCTGAGTACTGAGCACCGAGCACCCCGAGCACTGAGCACCAAGCACCCCGAGCACTGAGAACCCAGCACCCTGCGTACTGAGCACGGAGCACCCCGAGCACTGAGCACCCAGCACCCTGAGTACTGAGCACCGAGCACCCCGAGCACTGAGCACCCAGCACCCTGAGTACTGAGCACGGAGCACCCTGAGTACTGTGCACCCAGCACCCCGAGCACTTAGCACCCAGCACCCTTAGTACTGAGCACCCAGCACCCTGAGTACTGAGCACCCAGCACCCTGAGTACTGAGCACCCAGCACCCTGAGTACTGAGCACCCAGCACCCTGAGCACTGAGCACCCAGCAACCTACGTACTGAGCACCCAGCACTCTGAGCACTGAGCACCCAGCACCCCGAGCACTGAGCACCCAGCACCCCGAGCACTGAGCACTGAGCACCCTGAGCACTGAGCACCCAGCACCCCGAGTACTGAGCACTGAGCACCCTGAGTACTGAGCACCCAGCACCCCGAGTACTGAGCACTGAGCACCCTGAGTACTGAGCACCCAGCACCCTGAGCACTGAGCACTGAGAACCCTGAGTACTGAGCACCGACCACCCAGAGAACTGAGCACCCAGCACCCCGAGCACTGAACACCCTGAGCTCTTAGCACCCTGAGTACTGAGCACCCAGCACCCTGAGTACTGAGCACCCAGCACCCTGAGTACTGAGCACTGAGCACCCAGCACCCCGAGCACTGAGCACTCAGTACCCTGTGTACTGAGCACTGAGTACCCAGTACCCCGTGCACTGAGACCCAGCACCCTGAGCACTGAGCACCCAGCACAACGAATACTGAGCACCCAGCACCCTGAGTACTGAACACCCAGCACCCAGAGCACTGAGCACTGAGCACCCAGCACCCTGAGCACTGAGCACTGAGCAACCAGCACCCTGAGCACTGAGCACCCAGCACCCTGAGCACTGAGAACCCTGAGCACTGAGCAATGAGCACCCAGCACCCTGAGTACTGAGCACCCAACACTCTGAGCACTGAGCACCCTGCACGCTGAGTACTGAGCACCCAGCACCCCGAGCACTGAGCACCCAGCACCCTGTGTACTGAGCACCGAGCACCCCGAGCACTGAGCACCCAGCACCCTGAGTACTGAGCACCCAGCACCCCGAGAATGAGCACCCAGCACCCCGAGCACTGAGCACCCAGCACCCTGAGCACTGAGCACCCAGCACCCTGAGTACTGAGCACCCAGCACCCCGAGCACTGAGCACCCAGCACCCTGAGTACTGAGCACCCTGAGTACTGAGCACCCAGCAACCTGAGTACTGAGCACCCTGCACCCCGTGCACTGAGCTCCCTGAGTACTGAGCACCCAGCACCCTGAGCACTGAGCACCCAGCACCCTGAGTACTGAGCACTGAGCACCCAGAGAACTGAGCACCCAGCACCCCGAGGACTGAGCACCCAGCACCCTGTGCACTGAGCACTGAGCATCCAGCACCCCGAGCACTGAGCACCCTGAGCTCTTAGCACCCAGAGTACTGAGCACCCAGCACCCTGAGTACGGAGCACCCAGCACCCTGAGCACTGAGCACCCAGCACCCTGAGCACTGAGCACACAGCACCCCGAGCACTGAGCACCCAGCACCCTGAGCACTGAGCACCCAGCACCCCGAGCACTGAGCACCCAGCACCCTGAGCACTGAGCACCCAGCACCCTGAGTACTGAGCACCCTGATTACTGAGCACTGAGCACCGAGCATCCTGAGTACTGAGCACACTGAGGACTGAGCACCCAGCACCCTGAGCACTGAGCACCCAGCACCCTGAGTACTGAGCACTGATCACCCTGAGCACTGAGCACCCAGCACCCCGAGCACTGAGCACCCAGCACCCTGAGCACTGAGCACCCAGCACCCCGAGCACTGAGCAACCAGCACACCGAGCACTGAGCACTGAGCACCCTGAGCACTGAGCACCCAGCACCCCGAGTACTGAGCACTGAGCACCCTGAGTACTGAGCACCCAGCACCCCGAGTACTGAGCACTGAGCACCCTGAGTACTGAGCACCCAGCACCCTGAGCACTGAGCACTGAGAACCCTGAGTACTGAGCACCGAGCACCCAGAGAACTGAGCACCCAGCACCCCGAGCACTGAGCACCCTGAGCTCTTAGCACCCTGAGTACTGAGCACCCAGCACCCTGAGTACTGAGCACCCAGCAACCTGAGCACGGAGCACCCAGCACCCCGAGCACTGAGCACCCAGCACCCTGAGTACTGAGCACTGAGCACCCAGCACCCCGAGCACTGAGCACTCAGCACGCTGTGTACTGAGCACTGAGTACCCAGTACCCCGTGCACTGAGACCCAGCACCCTGAGCACTGAGCACCCAGCACCCCGAGTACTGAGCCCCCAGCAGCCCGAGCACTGTGCACCCAGCACCCCGAGCACTGAACACCCAGCACCCTGAGTACTGAGCACCCAGCACCCCGAGCACTGAGCACCCAGCACCCCGAGCTCTGAGCACCCAGCACCCCGAGCACTGAGCAACGAGAACCCACGAGCACTGTGCACCCAGCACCCTGAGAACTGAGCACCCAGCACCCTGAGTACTGAGCACCCAGCATCCTGAGCACTGAGTACTGAGCAGCCCAAGCACTGAGCACCCAGCACCCTGAGCACTGAGCACGCAGCACCCCTTGCACTGAGCACCCAGCACCCGGAGTACTGAGCACGCAGCACCCTGAGTACTGAGCACCCAGCACCCCGAGCACTGAGCACCCAGCACCCTGAGCACTGAGCACCCAGGACCCTGAGTACTGAGCACCCAGCACCCCGAGCACTGAGCACCCAGCACCCTGAGTACTGAGCACCGAGCACCCTGAGCACTGAGCACCAAGCACCCTGAGCACTGAGAACCCAGCACCCTGAGTACTGAGCACGGAGCACCCCGAGCACTGAGCACCCAGCACCCTGAGTACTGAGCACCGAGCACCCCGAGCACTGAGCACCCAGCACCCTGAGTACTGAGCACGGAGCACCCTGAGTACTGTGCACCCAGCACCCCGAGCACTTAGCACCCAGCACCCTGAGTACTGAGCATCCAGCACTCTGAGCACTGAGCATCCAGCACCCTGAGCACTGAGCACCCAGCATTCTGAGTACTGAGAACCGAACACCCCGAGCACTGAGCACCCAGCACCTTGAGCACTGAGCACCCTGAGTACTGAGCACCCAGCACCCTGAGCACTGAGCACCCAGCACCCCGAGTACTGAGCACCGAGCACCCCGAGAACTGAGCACCCAGCACCCCGAGCACTGAGCACTGTGCACCCTGAGCACTGAGCACCCAGCACCCCGAGTACTGAGCACTGACCACCCTAAGAACTGAGCACCCAGCACCCCGAGTACTGAGAACCGAGCACCCCGAGCACTGAGCACCCAGCACCTTGAGCACTGAGCACCCTGAGTACTGAGCACCCAGCACCCTGAGCACTGAGCACCCAGCACCCCGAGTACTGAGCACCGAGCACCCCGAGAACTGAGCACCCAGCACCCCGAGCACTGAGCACTGTGCACCCTGAGCACTGAGCACCCAGCAACCCGAGTACTGAGCACTGACCACCCTAAGTACTGAGCACCCAGCACCCCGAGTACTGAGCACTGAGCACCATGAGTACTGAGCACCCAGCACCCTGAGCACTGAGCACTGAGGACCCTGAGTACTGAGCACCGAGCACCCCGAGCACTGAGCACCCAGCACCCTGAGTACTGAGCACCGAGCTCCCCGAGCACTGAGCACCCTGAGTACTGAGCACCCAGCACCCTTAGTACTGAGCACCCAGCACCCCGAGAATGAGCACCCTGAGCACTGAGCACCCAGCACCCTGAGTACTGAGTACCCAGCACCCTAAGCACTGACGACCCAGCACCCTGAACATTGAGCACCCAGCACCCTGAGTACTGAGCACCCAGCACCCTGAGTACTGAACACCCAGCACCCTTAGCACTGAGCAATGAGGACCCAGCACCCTGAGCACTGAGCACTGAGCACCCAGCCCCCTGAGCACTGAGTACCCAGCACCCCGAGCACTGAGTACCCAGCACCCTGAGCCCCCAGCACCCTGAGCACTGAGCACCCTGAGCACTGAGCACTGAGCACCCAGCACCCTGAATACTGAGCAGCCAACACTCTGAGCAAAGAGCACCCAGCACGCTGAGTACTGAGCACTGAGCACCCAGCACCCTGAGCACTGAGCACTGAGCACCCAGCACCCCGAGTACTGAGCACCCAGCACCCTGAGCCCTGAGCAACCTGAGCACTGAGCACCCTGAGCACTGAGCACTGAGCACCCAGCACCCTGAGTACTGAGCACCCAACACTCTGAGCACTGAGCACCCAGCACGCAGAGTACTGAGCACTGAGCACACAGCACCCTGAGTACTGAGCACCCAGCACCCCGAGCACTGAGCACCCAGCACGCAGAGTACTGAGCACTGAGCACACAGCACCCTGAGTACTGAGCACCCAGCACCCCGAGCACTGAGCACCCAGCGCCCCGAGCACTGAGCACCCAGCACCCCGAGCACTGAGCACTGAGCACACTGAGCACTGAGCACCCAGCACCCCGAGTACTGAGCACTGACCACCCTGAGTACTGAGCACCCAGCACCCCGAGGACTGAGCACTGAGCACCCTGAGTACTGAGCACCCAGCACCCTGAGCACTGAGCACCCTGAGGACTGAGCACCTAGCACCCTGAGTACTGATCACCCAGCACCCTGAGTACTGAGCACCGATCACCCTGAGCACTGAGCACCCAGCACCCCGAGCACTGAGCACCCAGCACCCTGAGCACTGAGCACCCAGCACCCTGAGCACTGAGCACCCAGCACCCTGAGCACGGAGCACAAAGCACCCTGAGTACTGAGCACTCAGCACCCTGAGCACTGAGCACCCAGCACCCTGAGCACTGAGCACCCAGCACCCTGAGCACGGAGCACAAAGCACCCTGAGTACTGAGCACCCAACACCCAGAGTACTGAGCACCCAGCACCCTGAGCACTGAGCACCCAGCACCCTGAGTACTGAGCACCCAGCACCCTGAGTACTGAACACCCAGCACCCTGAGCACTGAGCACTGAGCACCCTGAGCACTGAGTACTGGGCAATGAGCACCCTGAGCACTGAGCACCCAGCACCCCGAGTACTGAGCACCCAGCACCCCGAGCACTGATCACCCAGCGCCCCGAGCACTGAGCACCCAGCACCCCGAGCACTGAGCACTGAGCACCCTGAGAACTGAGCACCCAGCACCCCGAGTACTGAGCACTGAGCACCCTGAGTACTGAGCAGCAAGCAACCCGATTACTGAGCACTGAGCACTCTGAGTACTGAGCACCCACCACCCTGAGCACTGAGCACACAGCAACCTGAGTACTGAGCACTGAGAACCCTGAGTACTGAGCACCGAGCACCCTGAGTACTGAGCACCCAGCACCCTGATCACTGAGCACGGAGCACCCCGAGGACTGAGCACCCAGCACCCTGAGCACTGAGCACCCAGCACCTTGAGTACTGAGCACCGAGCACCCCGAGCACTGAGCACCCAGCACCCTGAGTACTGAGCACCCTGCACCCTGAGCACTGAGCACGCAGCACACCGAGCACTGAGCACCCAGCATCCTGAGTACTGAGCACAGAGCACCCTGAGCACTGAGCACCCAGCACCCTGAGTACTGAGCACCCAGCACCCTGAGTACTGAGCAACCAGCACCCTGAGCACTGAGCACTGAGCACCCAGCACCCTGAGCACTGAGCACTGAGCACCCAGCACCACAGCCCTGAGCACCCAGCACCCCGAGCACTGAGCACCCAGCACCCTGAGAAACAGAGCACCCAGCACCCTGAGCACTGAGGACCCAGCACCCTGAGTACTGAGCACCCAGCACCCTGAGTACTGAGCACTCAGCACCCTGAGTACTGAGCACCGAGCACCCCGAGCACTGAGCACCCAGCACCCTGAGCACAGAGCACCCGGAGGACTGAGCACCCAGCACCATGAGCACTTTGCACCGATCACCCTGAGCACTAAGCACCCAGCACCCCGAGCACTGAGCACCCAGCACCCTGAGTACTGAGAACCCAGCACCCCGAGTACTGAGCACCCAGCACCCTGAGTACTGAGCACCCAGCACCCCGAGCACTGAGCACCCAGCACCCTGAGTACTGAGCACCCTGATTACTGAGCACTGAGCACCGAGCATCCTGAGTACTGAGCACACTGAGGACTGAGCACCCAGCACCCTGAGCACTGAGCACCCAGCACCCTGAGTACTGAGCACTGATCACCCTGAGCACTGAGCACCCAGCACCCCGAGCACTGAGCACCCAGCACCCTGAGCACTGAGCACTGAGCACCCAGCACCCCGAGTACTGAGCACCCAGCACCCAGAGCACTGAGCACCCTGAGCACTGAGCACCCTGAGCACTGAGCACTGAGCACCCAGCACCCAGAGTACTGAGCACCCAACACTCTGAGCACTGAGCACCCAGCACGCAGAGTACTGAGCACTGAGCACACAGCACCCTGAGTACTGAGCACCCAGCACCCCGAGCACTGAGCACCCAGCGCCCCGAGCACTGAGCACCCAGCACCCCGAGCACTGAGCACCAAGCACCCCGAGGACTGAGCACTGAGCACCCTGAGTACTGAGCACCCAGCACCCTGAGCACTGAGCACCCTGAGTACTGAACACTGAGCACCCAGCACCCCGAGCACTGAGCACTCAGCACCCTGTGTACTGAGCACTGAGTACCCAGTACCCCGTGCACTGAGACCCAGCACCCTGAGCACTGAGCACCCAGCACCCCGAGTACTGAGCACCCAGCAGCCCGAGCACTGTGCACCCAGCACCCCGAGCACTGAGCACCCAGCACCCTGAGTACTGAGCACCCAGCACCCCGAGCACTGAGCACCCAGCACCCCGAGCTCTGAGCACCCAGCACCCCGAGCACTGAGAAACGAGAACCCCGAGCACTGTGCACCCAGCACCCTGAGAACTGAGCACCCAGCACCCTGAGCACTGAGCACCCAGCACCCCTTGCACTGAGCACCCAGCACCCGGAGTACTGAGCACGCAGCACCCTGAGTACTGAGCACCCAGCACCCCGAGCACTGAGCACCCAGCACCCTGAGCACTGAGCACCCAGGACCCTGAGTACTGAGCACCCAGCACCCCGAGCACTGAGCACCCAGCACCCTGAGTACTGAGCACCGAGCACCCCGAGCACTGAGCACCAAGCACCCCGAGCACTGAGAACCCAGCACCCTGCGTACTGAGCACGGAGCACCCCGAGCACTGAGCACCCAGCACCCTGAGTACTGAGCACCGAGCACCCCGAGCACTGAGCACCCAGCACCCTGAGTACTGAGCACGGAGCACCCTGAGTACTGTGCACCCAGCACCCCGAGCACTTAGCACCCAGCACCCTTAGTACTGAGCACCCAGCACCCTGAGTACTGAGCACCCAGCACCCTGAGTACTGAGCACCCAGCACCCTGAGTACTGAGCACCCAGCACCCTGAGCACTGAGCACCCAGCAACCTGCGTACTGAGCACCCAGCACTCTGAGCACTGAGCACCCAGCACCCCGAGCACTGAGCACCCAGCACCCCGAGCACTGAGCACTGAGCACCCTGAGCACTGAGCACCCAGCACCCCGAGTACTGAGCACTGAGCACCCTGAGTACTGAGCACCCAGCACCCCGAGTACTGAGCACTGAGCACCCTGAGTACTGAGCACCCAGCACCCTGAGCACTGAGCACTGAGAACCCTGAGTACTGAGCACCGACCACCCAGAGAACTGAGCACCCAGCACCCCGAGCACTGAACACCCTGAGCTCTTAGCACCCTGAGTACTGAGCACCCAGCACCCTGAGTACTGAGCACCCAGCACCCTGAGCACTGAGCACCCAGCACCCCGAGCACTGAGCACCCAGCACCCTGAGTACTGAGCACTGAGCACCCAGCACCCCGAGCACTGAGCACTCAGTACCCTGTGTACTGAGCACTGAGTACCCAGTACCCCGTGCACTGAGACCCAGCACCCTGAGCACTGAGCACCCAGCACAACGAATACTGAGCACCCAGCACCCTGAGTACTGAACACCCAGCACCCAGAGCACTGAGCACTGAGCACCCAGCACCCTGAGCACTGAGCACTGAGCAACCAGCACCCTGAGCACTGAGCACCCAGCACCCTGAGCACTGAGAACCCTGAGCACTGAGCAATGAGCACCCAGCACCCTGAGTACTGAGCACCCAACACTCTGAGCACTGAGCACCCTGCACGCTGAGTACTGAGCACCCAGCACCCCGAGCACTGAGCACCCAGCACCCTGTGTACTGAGCACCGAGCACCCCGAGCACTGAGCACCCAGCACCCTGAGTACTGAGCACCCAGCACCCCGAGAATGAGCACCCAGCACCCCGAGCACTGAGCACCCAGCACCCTGAGCACTGAGCACCCAGCACCCTGAGTACTGAGCACCCAGCACCCCGAGCACTGAGCACCCAGCACCCTGAGTACTGAGCACCCTGAGTACTGAGCACCCAGCAACCTGAGTACTGAGCACCCTGCACCCCGAGCACTGAGCTCCCTGAGTACTGAGCACCCAGCACCCTGAGCACTGAGCACCCAGCACCCTGAGTACTGAGCACTGAGCACCCAGAGAACTGAGCACCCAGCACCCCGAGGACTGAGCACCCAGCACCCTGTGCACTGAGCACTGAGCATCCAGCACCCCGAGCACTGAGCACCCTGAGCTCTTAGCACCCAGAGTACTGAGCACCCAGCACCCTGAGTACGGAGCACCCAGCACCCTGAGCACTGAGCACCCAGCACCCTGAGCACTGAGCACACAGCACCCCGAGCACTGAGCACCCAGCACCCTGAGCACTGAGCACCCAGCACCCCGAGCACTGAGCACCCAGCACCCTGAGCACTGAGCACCCAGCACCCCGAGCACTGAGCACTGAGCACCATGAGTACTGAGCACCCAGCACCCCGAGTACTGAGCACTGAGCACCATGAGTACTGAGCACCCAGCACCCTGAGCACTGAGCACTGAGAACCCTGAGTACTGAGCAACGAGCACCCCGAGCACTGAGCACCCAGCACCCTGAGTACAGAGCACCGAGCTCCCCGAGCACTGAGCACCCTGAGTACTGAGCACCCAGCACCCTGAGTACTGAGCACCCAGCACCCCGAGAATGAGCACCCTGAGCACTGAGTACCCAGCACCATGAGTACTGAGCACCGAGCACCCTGAGAACTGAGCACCCAGCACCCTGAGTACTGAGCACCCAGCACCCTGAGTACTCAGCACCCAGCACCCTGAGCACTGAGCACCCAGCAACCTGAGTACTGAGCACCCAGCACTCTGAGCACTGAGCACCCAGCACCCCGAGCACTGAGCACCCAGCACACCGAGCACTGAGCACTGAGCACCCTGAGCACTGAGCACCCAGCACCCCGAGTACTGAGCACTGAGCACCCTGAGTACTGAGCACCCAGCACCCCGAGTACTGAGCACTGAGCACCCTGAGTACTGAGCACCCAGCACCCTGAGCACTGAGCACTGAGAACCCTGAGTACTGAGCACCGAGCACCCAGAGAACTGAGCACCCAGCACCCCGAGCACTGAGCACCCTGAGCTCTTAGCACCCTGAGTACTGAGCACCCAGCACCCTGAGTACTGAGCACCCAGCAACCTGAGCACTGAGCACCCAGCACCCCGAGCACTGAGCACCCAGCACCCTGAGTACTGAGCACTGAGCACCCAGCACCCCGAGCACTGAGAACCCAGCACCCTGCGTACTGAGCACGGAGCACCCCGAGCACTGAGCACCCAGCACCCTGAGTACTGAGCACCGAGCACCCCGAGCACTGAGCACCCAGCACCCTGAGTACTGAGCACGGAGCACCCTGAGTACTGTGCACCCAGCACCCCGAGCACTTAGCACCCAGCACCCTTAGTACTGAGCACCCAGCACCCTGAGTACTGAGCACACAGCACCCTGAGTACTGAGCACCCAGCACCCTGAGTACTGAGCACCCAGCACCCCGAGCACTTAGCACCCAGCACCCTTAGTACTGAGCACCCAGCACCCCGAGCACTGAGCACCCAGCACCCCGAGCACTGAGCACCCTGAGCACTGAGCACCCAGCACCCCGAGTACTGAGCACTGAGCACACTGAGTACTGAGCACCCAGCACCCCGAGTACTGAGCACTGAGCACCCTGAGTACTGAGCACCCAGCACCCTGAGCACTGAGCACTGAGAACCCTGAGTACTGAGCACCGAGCACCCAGAGAACTGAGCACCCAGCACCCCGAGCACTGAACACCCTGAGCTCTTAGCACCCTGAGTACTGAGCACCCAGCACCCTGAGTACTGAGCACCCAGCACCCTGAGCACTGAGCACCCAGCACCCCGAGCACTGAGCACCCAGCACCCTGAGTACTGAGCACTGAGCACCCAGCACCCCGAGCACTGAGCACTCAGCACCCTGTGTACTGAGCACTGAGTACCCAGTACCCCGTGCACTGAGACCCAGCACCCTGAGCACTGAGCACCCAGCACCCCGAATACTGAGCACCCAGCACCCTGAGTACTGAACACCCAGCACCCACAGCACTGAGGACTGAGCACCCAGCACCCTGAGCACTGAGCACTGAGCACCCAGCACCCTGAGCACCCAGCACCCTGAGCACTGAGAACCCTGAGCACTGAGCAATGAGCACCCAGCACCCTGAGTACTGAGCACCCAACACTCTGAGCACTGAGCACCCTGCACGCTGAGTACTGAGCAACCAGCACCCCGAGCACTGAGCACCCAGCACCCTGTGTACTGAGCACCGAGCACCCCGAGCACTGAGCACCCAGCACCCTGAGTACTGAGCACCCAGCACGCCGAGAATGAGCACCCAGCACCCCGAGCACTGAGCACACAGCACCCTGAGCACTGAGCACCCAGCACCCTGAGTACTGAGCACCCAGCACCCCGAGCACTGAGCACCCAGCACCCTGAGTACTGAGCACCCTGAGTACTGAGCACCCAGCAACCTGAGTACTGAGCACCCTGCACCCCGAGCACTGAGCTCCCTGAGTACTGAGCACCCAGCACCCTGAGCACTGAGCACCCAGCACCCTGAGTACTGAGCACTGAGCACCCAGAGAACTGAGCACCCAGCACCCCGAGGACTGAGCACCCAGCACCCTGTGCACTGAGCACTGAGCATCCAGCACCCCGAGCACTGAGCACCCTGAGCTCTTAGCACCCAGAGTACTGAGCACCCAGCACCCTGAGTACGGAGCACCCAGCACCCTGAGCACTGAGCACCCAGCACCCTGAGTACTGAGCACCCAGCACCCTGAGTACTGAGCACCGAGCACCCCGAGCACTGAGCACCCAGCACCCTGAGCACTGAGCACCCAGCACCCCGAGCACTGAGCACTGAGCACCATGAGTACTGAGCACCCAGCACCCCGAGTACTGAGCACTGAGCACCATGAGTCCTGAGCACCCAGCACCCTGAGCACTGAGCACTGAGAACCCTGAGTACTGAGCAACGAGCACCCCGAGCACTGAGCACCCAGCACCCTGAGTACAGAGCACCGAGCTCCCCGAGCACTGAGCACCCTGAGTACTGAGCACCCAGCACCCTGAGTACTGAGCACCCAGCACCCCGAGAATGAGCACCCTGAGCACTGAGTACCCAGCACCATGAGTACTGAGCACCGAGCACCCTGAGCACTGAGCACCCAGCACCCTGAGTACTGAGCACCCAGCACCCTGAGTACTGAGCACCCAGCACCCTGAGCACTGAGCACCCAGCAACCTGAGTACTGAGCACCCAGCACTCTGAGCACTGAGCACCCAGCACCCCGAGCACTGAGCACCCAGCACACTGAGCACTGAGCACTGAGCACCCTGAGCACTGAGCACCCAGCACCCCGAGTACTGAGCACTGAGCACCCTGAGTACTGAGCACCCAGCACCCCGAGTACTGAGCACTGAGCACCCTGAGTACTGAGCACCCAGCACCCTGAGCACTGAGCACTGAGAACCCTGAGTACTGAGCACCGAGCACCCAGAGAACTGAGCACCCAGCACCCCGAGCACTGAGCACCCTGAGCTCTTAGCACCCTGAGTACTGAGCACCCAGCACCCTGAGTACTGAGCACCCAGCAACCTGAGCACTGAGCACCCAGCACCCCGAGCACTGAGCACCCAGCACCCTGAGTACTGAGCACTGAGCACCCAGCACCCCGAGCACTGAGCACTCAGCACGCTGAGTACTGAGCACTGAGTACCCAGTACCCCGTGCACTGAGACCCAGCACCCTGAGCACTGAGCACCCAGCACCCCGAGTACTGAGCACCCAGCAGCCCGAGCACTGTGCACCCAGCACCCCGAGCACTGAACACCCAGCACCCTGAGTACTGAGCACCCAGCACCCCGAGCACTGAGCACCCAGCACCCCGAGCTCTGAGCACCCAGCACCCCGAGCACTGAGCAACGAGAACCCACGAGCACTGTGCACCCAGCAGCCTGAGAACTGAGCACCCAGCACCCTGAGTACTGAGCACCCAGCATCCTGAGCACTGAGTACTGAGCAGCCCAAGCACTGAGCACCCAGCACCCTGAGCACTGAGCACGCAGCACCCCTTGCACTGAGCACCCAGCACCCGGAGTACTGAGCACGCAGCACCCTGAGTACTGAGCACCCAGCACCCCGAGCACTGAGCACCCAGCACCCTGAGCACTGAGCACCCAGGACCCTGAGTACTGAGCACCCAGCACCCCGAGCACTGAGCACCCAGCACCCTGAGTACTGAGCACCGAGCACCCCGAGCACTGAGCACCAAGCACCCTGAGCACTGAGAACCCAGCACCCTGAGTACTGAGCACGGAGCACCCCAAGCACTGAGCACCCAGCACCCTGAGTACTGAGCACCGAGCACCCCGAGCACTGAGCACCCAGCACCCTGAGTACTGAGCACGGAGCACCCTGAGTACTGTGCACCCAGCACCCCGAGCACTTAGCACCCAGCACCCTGAGTACTGAGCATCCAGCACTCTGAGCACTGAGCATCCAGCACCCTGAGCACTGAGCACCCAGCACTCTGAGTACTGAGAACCGAACACCCCGAGCACTGAGCACCCAGCACCTTGAGCACTGAGCACCCTGAGTACTGAGCACCCAGCACCCTGAGCACTGAGCACCCAGCACCCCGAGTACTGAGCACCGAGCACCCCGAGAACTGAGCACCCAGCACCCCGAGCACTGAGCACTGTGCACCCTGGGCACTGAGCACCCAGCACCCCGAGTACTGAGCACTGACCACCCTAAGAACTGAGCACCCAGCACCCCGAGTACTGAGAACCGAGCACCCCGAGCACTGAGCACCCAGCACCTTGAGCACTGAGCACCCTGAGTACTGAGCACCCAGCACCCTGAGCACTGAGCACCCAGCACACCGAGTACTGAGCACCAAGCACCCCGAGAACTGAGCACCCAGCACCCCGAGCACTGAGCACTGTGCACCCTGAGCACTGAGCACCCAGCACCCCGAGTACTGAGCACCCAGCACCCCGAGTACTGAGCACTGAGCACCATGAGTACTGAGCACCCAGCACCCTGAGCACTGAGCACTGAGGACCCTGAGTACTGAGCACCGAGCACCCCGAGCACTGAGCACCCAGCACCCTGAGTACTGAGCACCGAGCTCCCCGAGCACTGAGCACCCTGAGTACTGAGCACCCAGCACCCTTAGTACTGAGCACCCAGCACCCCGAGAATGAGCACCCTGAGCACTGAGCACCCAGCAACCTGAGTACTGAGCACCCAGCACCCTAAGCACTGACGACCCAGCACCCTGAACATTGAGCACCCAGCACCCTGAGTACTGAGCACCCAGCACCCTGAGTACTGAACACCCAGCACCCTTAGCACTGAGCACTGAGCACCCAGCACCCTGAGCACTGAGCACTGAGCACCCAGCCCCCTGAGCACTGAGTACCCAGCACCCCGAGCACTGAGTACCCAGCACCCTGAGCCCCCACCACCCTGAGCACTGAGCACCCTGAGCACTGAGCACTGAGCACCCAGCACCCTGAGTACTGAGCAGCCAACACTCTGAGCAAAGAGCACCCAGCACGCTGAGTACTGAGCACTGAGCACCCAGCACCCTGAGCACTGAGCACTGAGCACCCAGCACCCCGAGTACTGAGCACCCAGCACCCTGAGCCCTGAGCACCCTGAGCACTGAGCACCCTGAGCACAGAGCACTGAGCACCCAGCACCCTGAGTACTGAGCACCCAACACTCTGAGCACTGAGCACCCAGCACGCAGAGTACTGAGCACTGAGCACACAGCACCCTGAGTACTGAGCACCCAGCACCCCGAGCACTGAGCACCCAGCGCCCCGAGCACTGAGCACCCAGCACCCCGAGCACTGAGCACTGAGCACACTGAGCACTGAGCACCCAGCACCCCGAGTACTGAGCACTGACCACCCTGAGTACTGAGCACCCAGCACCCCGAGGACTGAGCACTGAGCACCCTGAGTACTGAGCACCCAGCACCCTGAGCACTGAGCACCCTGAGGACTGAGCACCTAGCACCCTGAGTACTGATCACCCAGCAACCTGAGTACTGAGCACCGATCACCCTGAGCACTGAGCACCCAGCACCCCGAGCACTGAGCACCCAGCACCCTGAGCACTGAGCACCCAGCACCCTGAGCACTGAGCACCCAGCACCCTGAGCACGGAGCACAAAGCACCCTGAGTACTGAGCACTCAGCACCCTGAGCACTGAGCACCCAGCACCCTGAGCACTGAGCACCCAGCACCCTGAGCACGGAGCACAAAGCACCCTGAGTACTGAGCACCCAATACCCAGAGTACTGAGCACCCAGCACCCTGAGCACTGAGCACCCAGCACCCTGAGTACTGAGCACCCAGCACCCTGAGTACTGAACACCCAGCACCCTGAGCACTGAGCACTGAGCACCCTGAGCACTGAGTACTGGGCAATGAGCACCCTGAGCACTGAGCACCCAGCACCCCGAGTACTGAGCACCCAGCACCCCGAGCACTGATCACCGAGCGCCCCGAGCACTGAGCACCCAGCACCCCGAGCACTGAGCACTGAGCACCCTGAGCACTGAGCACCCAGCACCCCGAGTACTGAGCACTGAGCACCCTGAGTACTGAGCAGCATGCAACCCGATTACTGAGCACTGAGCACACTGAGTACTGAGCACCCACCACCCTGAGCACTGAGCACCCAGCACCCTGAGTACTGAGCACTGAGAACCCTGAGTACTGAGCACCGAGCACCCTTAGTACTGAGCACCCAGCACCCTGATCACTGAGCACGGAGCACCCCGAGGACTGAGCACCCAGCACCCTGAGCACTGAGCACCCAGCACCTTGAGTACTGAGCACCGAGCACCGCGAGCACTGAGCACCCAGCACCCTGAGTACTGAGCACCCTGCACCCTGAGCACTGAGCACCCAGCACCCTGAGCACTGAGCACGCAGCACACCGAGCACTGAGCACCCAGCATCCTGAGTACTGAGCACAGAGCACCCTGAGCACTGAGCACCCAGCACCCTGAGTACTGAGCACCCAGCACCCTGAGTACTGAGCAACCAGCACCCTGAGCACTGAGCACTGAGCACCCAGCACCCTGAGCACTGAGCACTGAGCACCCAGCCCCACAGCCCTGAGCACCCAGCACCCCGAGCACTGAGCACCCAGCACCCTGAGAAACAGAGCACCCAGCACCCTGAGCACTGAGGACCCAGCACCCTGAGTACTGAGCACCCAGCACCCTGAGTACTGAGCACTCAGCACCCTGAGTACTGAGCACCGAGCACCCCGAGCACTGAGCACCCAGCACCCTGAGCACAGAGCACCCGGAGGACTGAGCACCCAGCACCATGAGCACTTTGCACCGATCACCCTGAGCACTAAGCACCCAGCACCCCGAGTACTGAGCACCCAGCACCCTGAGTACTGAGCACCCAGCACCCCGAGCACTGAGCACCCAGCACCCTGAGTACTGAGCACCCTGATTACTGAGCACTGAGCACCGAGCATCCTGAGTACTGAGCACACTGAGGACTGAGCACCCAGCACCCTGAGCAGTGAGCACCCAGCACCCTGAGTACTGAGCACTGATCACCCTGAGCACTGAGCACCCAGCACCCCGAGCACTGAGCACCCAGCACCCTGAGCACTGAGCACTGAGCACCCAGCACCCCGAGTACTGAGCACCCAGCACCCTGAGCACTGAGCACCCTGAGCACTGAGCACCCTGAGCACTGAGCACTGAGCACCCAGCACCCTGAGTACTGAGCACCCAACACTCTGAGCACTGAGCACCCAGCACGCAGAGTACTGAGCACTGAGCACACAGCACCCTGAGTACTGAGCACCCAGCACCCCGAGCACTGAGCACCCAGCGCCCCGAGCACTGAGCACCCAGCACCCCGAGCACTGAGCACCCAGCACCCCGAGGACTGAGCACTGAGCACCCTGAGTTCTGAGCACCCAGCACCCTGAGCACTGAGAACCCTGAGTACTGAGCACCGAGCACCCTGAGTACTGAGCACCCAGCACCCTGAGCACTGAGCACAGAGCACCCCGAGGACTGAGCACCCAGCACCCTGAGCACTGAACACCCAGCACCTTGAGTACTGAGCACCGAGCACCCCGAGTACAGAGCACCGAGCACCCAGAGTACTGAGCACCCAGCACGCTGAGCACTGAGCACCCAGCACCCTGAGCACTGAGCACCCAGCACCCCGAGCACTGAGCACCCAGCACCCTGAGTACTGAGCACCCAACACCCAGAGTAATGAGCACCCAGCACCCTGAGAACTGAGCACCCAGTACCCTGAGTACTGAGCACCCAGCACCCTGAGTACTGAGCACCCAGCACTCTGAGCACTGAGCACTGAGCACCCAGCACCCTGAGCACTGAGCACTGAGCACCCAGCACCCCGAGCACTGAGCACCCAGCACCCCGAGCACTGAGCACACAGCGCCCTGAGCACTGAGCACCCAGCACCCTGAGCACTGAGCACCCAGCCCCCTTAGTACTGAGCACCCAGCACCCTGAGTACTGAGCACCCAGCACCCTGAGCACTGAGAAACCTGAGGACTGAGCACCCAGCACCCCGAGCACTGAGCACCCAGCACCCTGAGCACTGAGCACCCTGAGGACTGAGCACCCAGCACCCTGAGCACTGAGCACCCAGCACCCTGAGTACTGAGCACCCAGCACCCCGAGCACTGAGCACCCAGCACCCTGAGCACTGAGCACCCAGGACCCTGAGTACTGAGCACCCAGCACCCCGAGCACTGAGCACCCAGCACCCTGAGTACTGAGCACCGAGCACCCCGAGCACTGAGCACCAAGCACCCTGAGCACTGAGAACCCAGCACCCTGAGTACTGAGCACGGAGCACCCCAAGCACTGAGCACCCAGCACCCTGAGTACTGAGCACCGAGCACCCCGAGCACTGAGCACCCAGCACCCTGAGTACTGAGCACGGAGCACCCTGAGTACTGTGCACCCAGCACCCCGAGCACTTAGCACCCAGCACCCTGAGTACTGAGCATCCAGCACTCTGAGCACTGAGCATCCAGCACCCTGAGCACTGAGCACCCAGCACTCTGAGTACTGAGAACCGAACACCCCGAGCACTGAGCACCCAGCACCTTGAGCACTGAGCACCCTGAGTACTGAGCACCCAGCACCCTGAGCACTGAGCACCCAGCACCCCGAGTACTGAGCACCGAGCACCCCGAGAACTGAGCACCCAGCACCCCGAGCACTGAGCACTGTGCACCCTGGGCACTGAGCACCCAGCACCCCGAGTACTGAGCACTGACCACCCTAAGAACTGAGCACCCAGCACCCCGAGTACTGAGAACCGAGCACCCCGAGCACTGAGCACCCAGCACCTTGAGCACTGAGCACCCTGAGTACTGAGCACCCAGCACCCTGAGCACTGAGCACCCAGCACACCGAGTACTGAGCACCAAGCACCCCGAGAACTGAGCACCCAGCACCCCGAGCACTGAGCACTGTGCACCCTGAGCACTGAGCACCCAGCACCCCGAGTACTGAGCACCCAGCACCCCGAGTACTGAGCACTGAGCACCATGAGTACTGAGCACCCAGCACCCTGAGCACTGAGCACTGAGGACCCTGAGTACTGAGCACCGAGCACCCCGAGCACTGAGCACCCAGCACCCTGAGTACTGAGCACCGAGCTCCCCGAGCACTGAGCACCCTGAGTACTGAGCACCCAGCACCCTTAGTACTGAGCACCCAGCACCCCGAGAATGAGCACCCTGAGCACTGAGCACCCAGCAACCTGAGTACTGAGCACCCAGCACCCTAAGCACTGACGACCCAGCACCCTGAACATTGAGCACCCAGCACCCTGAGTACTGAGCACCCAGCACCCTGAGTACTGAACACCCAGCACCCTTAGCACTGAGCACTGAGCACCCAGCACCCTGAGCACTGAGCACTGAGCACCCAGCCCCCTGAGCACTGAGTACCCAGCACCCCGAGCACTGAGTACCCAGCACCCTGAGCCCCCAGCACCCTGAGCACTGAGCACCCTGAGCACTGAGCACTGAGCACCCAGCACCCTGAGTACTGAGCAGCCAACACTCTGAGCAAAGAGCACCCAGCACGCTGAGTACTGAGCACTGAGCACCCAGCACCCTGAGCACTGAGCACTGAGCACCCAGCACCCCGAGTACTGAGCACCCAGCACCCTGAGCCCTGAGCACCCTGAGCACTGAGCACCCTGAGCACAGAGCACTGAGCACCCAGCACCCTGAGTACTGAGCACCCAACACTCTGAGCACTGAGCACCCAGCACGCAGAGTACTGAGCACTGAGCACACAGCACCCTGAGTACTGAGCACCCAGCACCCCGAGCACTGAGCACCCAGCGCCCCGAGCACTGAGCACCCAGCACCCCGAGCACTGAGCACTGAGCACACTGAGCACTGAGCACCCAGCACCCCGAGTACTGAGCACTGACCACCCTGAGTACTGAGCACCCAGCACCCCGAGGACTGAGCACTGAGCACCCTGAGTACTGAGCACCCAGCACCCTGAGCACTGAGCACCCTGAGGACTGAGCACCTAGCACCCTGAGTACTGATCACCCAGCAACCTGAGTACTGAGCACCGATCACCCTGAGCACTGAGCACCCAGCACCCCGAGCACTGAGCACCCAGCACCCTGAGCACTGAGCACCCAGCACCCTGAGCACTGAGCACCCAGCACCCTGAGCACGGAGCACAAAGCACCCTGAGTACTGAGCACTCAGCACCCTGAGCACTGAGCACCCAGCACCCTGAGCACTGAGCACCCAGCACCCTGAGCACGGAGCACAAAGCACCCTGAGTACTGAGCACCCAATACCCAGAGTACTGAGCACCCAGCACCCTGAGCACTGAGCACCCAGCACCCTGAGTACTGAGCACCCAGCACCCTGAGTACTGAACACCCAGCACCCTGAGCACTGAGCACTGAGCACCCTGAGCACTGAGTACTGGGCAATGAGCACCCTGAGCACTGAGCACCCAGCACCCCGAGTACTGAGCACCCAGCACCCCGAGCACTGATCACCGAGCGCCCCGAGCACTGAGCACCCAGCACCCCGAGCACTGAGCACTGAGCACCCTGAGCACTGAGCACCCAGCACCCCGAGTACTGAGCACTGAGCACCCTGAGTACTGAGCAGCATGCAACCCGATTACTGAGCACTGAGCACACTGAGTACTGAGCACCCACCACCCTGAGCACTGAGCACCCAGCACCCTGAGTACTGAGCACTGAGAACCCTGAGTACTGAGCACCGAGCACCCTTAGTACTGAGCACCCAGCACCCTGATCACTGAGCACGGAGCACCCCGAGGACTGAGCACCCAGCACCCTGAGCACTGAGCACCCAGCACCTTGAGTACTGAGCACCGAGCACCGCGAGCACTGAGCACCCAGCACCCTGAGTACTGAGCACCCTGCACCCTGAGCACTGAGCACCCAGCACCCTGAGCACTGAGCACGCAGCACACCGAGCACTGAGCACCCAGCATCCTGAGTACTGAGCACAGAGCACCCTGAGCACTGAGCACCCAGCACCCTGAGTACTGAGCACCCAGCACCCTGAGTACTGAGCAACCAGCACCCTGAGCACTGAGCACTGAGCACCCAGCACCCTGAGCACTGAGCACTGAGCACCCAGCCCCACAGCCCTGAGCACCCAGCACCCCGAGCACTGAGCACCCAGCACCCTGAGAAACAGAGCACCCAGCACCCTGAGCACTGAGGACCCAGCACCCTGAGTACTGAGCACCCAGCACCCTGAGTACTGAGCACTCAGCACCCTGAGTACTGAGCACCGAGCACCCCGAGCACTGAGCACCCAGCACCCTGAGCACAGAGCACCCGGAGGACTGAGCACCCAGCACCATGAGCACTTTGCACCGATCACCCTGAGCACTAAGCACCCAGCACCCCGAGTACTGAGCACCCAGCACCCTGAGTACTGAGCACCCAGCACCCCGAGCACTGAGCACCCAGCACCCTGAGTACTGAGCACCCTGATTACTGAGCACTGAGCACCGAGCATCCTGAGTACTGAGCACACTGAGGACTGAGCACCCAGCACCCTGAGCAGTGAGCACCCAGCACCCTGAGTACTGAGCACTGATCACCCTGAGCACTGAGCACCCAGCACCCCGAGCACTGAGCACCCAGCACCCTGAGCACTGAGCACTGAGCACCCAGCACCCCGAGTACTGAGCACCCAGCACCCTGAGCACTGAGCACCCTGAGCACTGAGCACCCTGAGCACTGAGCACTGAGCACCCAGCACCCTGAGTACTGAGCACCCAACACTCTGAGCACTGAGCACCCAGCACGCAGAGTACTGAGCACTGAGCACACAGCACCCTGAGTACTGAGCACCCAGCACCCCGAGCACTGAGCACCCAGCGCCCCGAGCACTGAGCACCCAGCACCCCGAGCACTGAGCACCCAGCACCCCGAGGACTGAGCACTGAGCACCCTGAGTTCTGAGCACCCAGCACCCTGAGCACTGAGAACCCTGAGTACTGAGCACCGAGCACCCTGAGTACTGAGCACCCAGCACCCTGAGCACTGAGCACAGAGCACCCCGAGGACTGAGCACCCAGCACCCTGAGCACTGAACACCCAGCACCTTGAGTACTGAGCACCGAGCACCCCGAGTACAGAGCACCGAGCACCCAGAGTACTGAGCACCCAGCACGCTGAGCACTGAGCACCCAGCACCCTGAGCACTGAGCACCCAGCACCCCGAGCACTGAGCACCCAGCACCCTGAGTACTGAGCACCCAACACCCAGAGTAATGAGCACCCAGCACCCTGAGAACTGAGCACCCAGTACCCTGAGTACTGAGCACCCAGCACCCTGAGTACTGAGCACCCAGCACTCTGAGCACTGAGCACTGAGCACCCAGCACCCTGAGCACTGAGCACTGAGCACCCAGCACCCCGAGCACTGAGCACCCAGCACCCCGAGCACTGAGCACACAGCGCCCTGAGCACTGAGCACCCAGCACCCTGAGCACTGAGCACCCAGCCCCCTTAGTACTGAGCACCCAGCACCCTGAGTACTGAGCACCCAGCACCCTGAGCACTGAGAAACCTGAGGACTGAGCACCCAGCACCCCGAGCACTGAGCACCCAGCACCCTGAGCACTGAGCACCCTGAGGACTGAGCACCCAGCACCCTGAGCACTGAGCACCCAGCACCCTGAGTACTGAGCACCGATCACCCTGAGCACTGAGCACCCAGCACCCTGAGCACTGAGCACCCAGCACCCTGAGTACTGAGCAACCTGAGTACTGAGCACCGATCACCCGGAGCACTGAGCACCCAGCACCCTGAGTATTGAGCACCCAGCACCCAGAGCACTGAGCAACCTGAGAACTGAGCACTGAGCACCCTGAGTACTGAGCACTGAGCACCCTGAGTTCTGAGCACCCAGCACACTGAGTACTGATTACCCAGCACCCTGAGCACTGAGCACCCAGCACCCTGAGTACTGAGCACCGAGCACCCTGAGTACTGAGCACCCAGCACCCTGAGTACTGAGCACCCAGCACCCTGAGCACTGAGCACCCAGCACCCTGAGTTCTGAGCACCCAGCACCCTGAGTACTGATTACCCAGCACCCTGAGCACTGAGCACCCAGCACCCTGAGTACTGAGCACCGAGCACCCTGAGTACTGAGCACCCAGCACCCTGAGTACTGAGCACCCAGCACCCTGAGCACTGAGAACCCAGCACCCTGAGTACTGAGCACCCAGCACCCTGAGTACTGAGCACCCAGCACCCCGAGAATGAGCACCCTGAGCACTGAGTACCCAGCACCATGAGTACTGAGCACCGAGCACCCTGAGCACTGAGCACCCAGCACCCTGAGTACTGAGCACCCAGCACCCTGAGTACTGAGCACCCAGCACCCTGAGCACTGAGCACCCAGCAACCTGAGTACTGAGCACCCAGCACTCTGAGCACTGAGCACCCAGCACCCCGAGCACTGAGCACCCAGCACACCGAGCACTGAGCACTGAGCACCCTGAGCACTGAGCACCCAGCACCCCGAGTACTGAGCACTGAGCACCCTGAGTACTGAGCACCCAGCACCCCGAGTACTGAGCACTGAGCACCCTGAGTACTGAGCACCCAGCACCCTGAGCACTGAGCACTGAGAACCCTGAGTACTGAGCACCGAGCACCCAGAGAACTGAGCACCCAGCACCCCGAGCACTGATCACCCAGCGCCCCGAGCACTGAGCACCCAGCACCCCGAGCACTGAGCACTGAGCACCCTGAGCACTGAGCACCCAGCACCCCGAGTACTGAGCACTGAGCACCCTGAGTACTGAGCAGCAAGCAACCCGATTACTGAGCACTGAGCACACTGAGTACTGAGCACCCACCACCCTGAGCACTGAGCACCCAGCACCCTGAGTACTGAGCACTGAGAACCCTGAGTACTGAGCACCGAGCACCCTGAGTACTGAGCACCCAGCACCCTGATCACTGAGCACGGAGCACCCCGAGGACTGAGCACCCAGCACCCTGAGCACTGAGCACCCAGCACCTTGAGTACTGAGCACCGAGCACCGCGAGCACTGAGCACCCAGCACCCTGAGTACTGAGCACCCTGCACCCTGAGCACTGAGCACC
Organism: Microtus oregoni; assembly: GCF_018167655.1. Classification (NCBI taxonomy): domain Eukaryota; kingdom Metazoa; phylum Chordata; class Mammalia; order Rodentia; family Cricetidae; genus Microtus; species Microtus oregoni. The sequence continues at coordinate 720,549 of NW_024543286.1, read as the reverse complement.
CAGCACCCTGAGCACTGAGCACGCAGCACACCGAGCACTGAGCACCCAGCATCCTGAGTACTGAGCACAGAGCACCCTGAGCACTGAGCACCCAGCACCCTGAGTACTGAGCACCCAGCACCCTGAGTACTGAGCAACCAGCACCCTGAGCACTGAGCACTGAGCACCCACCACCCTGAGCACTGAGCACTGAGCACTCAGCACCACAGCCCTGAGCACCCAGCACCCCGAGCACTGAGCACCCAGCACCCTGAGAAACAGAGCACCCAGCACCCTGAGCACTGAGGACCCAGCACCCTGAGTACTGAGCACCCAGCACCCTGAGTACTGAGCACTCAGCACCCTGAGTACTGAGCACCGAGCACCCCGAGCACTGAGCACCCAGCACCCTGAGCACAGAGCACCCAGAGGACTGAGCACCCAGCACCATGAGCACTTTGCACCGATCACCCTGAGCACTAAGCACCCAGCACCCCGAGTACTGAGCACCCAGCACCCTGAGTACTGAGCACCCAGCACCCCGAGCACTGAGCACCCAGCACCCTGAGTACTGAGCACCCTGATTACTGAGCACTGAGCACCGAGCATCCTGAGTACTGAGCACACTGAGGACTGAGCACCCAGCACCCTGAGCAGTGAGCACCCAGCACCCTGAGTACTGAGCACTGATCACCCTGAGCACTGAGCACCCAGCACCCCGAGCACTGAGCACCCAGCACCCTGAGCACTGAGCACTGAGCACCCAGCACCCCGAGTACTGAGCACCCAGCACCCTGAGCACTGAGCACCCTGAGCACTGAGCACCCTGAGCACTGAGCACTGAGCACCCAGCACCCTGAGTACTGAGCACCCAACACTCTGAGCACTGAGCACCCAGCACGCAGAGTACTGAGCACTGAGCACACAGCACCCTGAGTACTGAGCACCCAGCACCCCGAGCACTGAGCACCCAGCGCCCCGAGCACTGAGCACCCAGCACCCCGAGCACTGAGCACCCAGCACCCCGAGGACTGAGCACTGAGCACCCTGAGTACTGAGCACCCAGCACCCTGAGCACTGAGAACCCTGAGTACTGAGCACCGAGCACCCTGAGTACTGAGCACCCAGCACCCTGAGCACTGAGCACAGAGCACCCCGAGGACTGAGCACCCAGCACCCTGAGCACTGAACACCCAGCACCTTGAGTACTGAGCACCGAGCACCCCGAGTACAGAGCACCGAGCACCCAGAGTACTGAGCACCCAGCACCCTGAGCACTGAGCACCCAGCACCCTGAGCACTGAGCACCCAGCACCCCGAGCACTGAGCACCCAGCACCCTGAGTACTGAGCACCCAACACCCAGAGTAATGAGCACCCAGCACCCTGAGAACTGAGCACCCAGGACCCTGAGTACTGAGCACCCAGCACCCTGAGTACTGAGCACCCAGCACCCTGAGCACTGAGCACTGAGCACCCAGCACCCTGAGCACTGAGCACTGAGCACCCAGCACCCCGAGCACTGAGCACCCAGCACCCCGAGCACTGAGCACACAGCGCCCTGAGCACTGAGCACCCAGCACCCTGAGCACTGAGCACCCAGCCCCCTTAGTACTGAGCACCCAGCACCCTGAGTACTGAGCACCCAGCACCCTGAGCACTGAGAAACCTGAGGACTGAGCACCCAGCACCCCGAGCACTGAGCACCCAGCACCCTGAGCACTGAGCACCCTGAGGACTGAGCACCCAGCACCCTGAGCACTGAGCACCCAGCACCCTGAGTACTGAGCACCGATCACCCTGAGCACTGAGCACCCAGCACCCTGAGCACTGAGCACCCAGCACCCTGAGTACTGAGCAACCTGAGTACTGAGCACCGATCACCCGGAGCACTGAGCACCCAGCACCCTGAGTATTGAGCACCCAGCACCCAGAGCACTGAGCAACCTGAGAACTGAGCACTGAGCACCCTGAGTACTGAGCACTGAGCACCCTGAGTTCTGAGCACCCAGCACCCTGAGTACTGATTACCCAGCACCCTGAGCACTGAGCACCCAGCACCCTGAGTACTGAGCACCGAGCACCCTGAGTACTGAGCACCCAGCACCCTGAGTACTGAGCACCCAGCACCCTGAGCACTGAGCACCCAGCACCCTGAGTTCTGAGCACCCAGCACCCTGAGTACTGATTACCCAGCACCCTGAGCACTGAGCACCCAGCACCCTGAGTACTGAGCACCGAGCACCCTGAGTACTGAGCACCCAGCACCCTGAGTACTGAGCACCCAGCACCCTGAGCACTGAGAACCCAGCACCCTGAGTACTGAGCACCCAGCACCCTGAGTACTGAGCACCCAGCACCCCGAGAATGAGCACCCTGAGCACTGAGTACCCAGCACCATGAGTACTGAGCACCGAGCACCCTGAGCACTGAGCACCCAGCACCCTGAGTACTGAGCACCCAGCACCCTGAGTACTGAGCACCCAGCACCCTGAGCACTGAGCACCCAGCAACCTGAGTACTGAGCACCCAGCACTCTGAGCACTGAGCACCCAGCACCCCGAGCACTGAGCACCCAGCACACCGAGCACTGAGCACTGAGCACCCTGAGCACTGAGCACCCAGCACCCCGAGTACTGAGCACTGAGCACCCTGAGTACTGAGCACCCAGCACCCCGAGTACTGAGCACTGAGCACCCTGAGTACTGAGCACCCAGCACCCTGAGCACTGAGCACTGAGAACCCTGAGTACTGAGCACCGAGCACCCAGAGAACTGAGCACCCAGCACCCCGAGCACTGAGCACCCTGAGCTCTTAGCACCCTGAGTACTGAGCACCCAGCACCCTGAGTACTGAGCACCCAGCAACCTGAGCACTGAGCACCCAGCACCCCGAGCACTGAGCACCCAGCACCCTGAGTACTGAGCACTGAGCACCCAGCACCCCGAGCACTGAGCACTCAGCACGCTGTGTACTGAGCACTGAGTACCCAGTACCCCGTGCACTGAGACCCAGCACCCTGAGCACTGAGCACCCAGCACCCCGAGTACTGAGCACCCAGCAGCCCGAGCACTGTGCACCCAGCACCCCGAGCACTGAACACCCAGCACCCTGAGTACTGAGCACCCAGCACCCCGAGCACTGAGCACCCAGCACCCCGAGCTCTGAGCACCCAGCACCCCGAGCACTGAGCAACGAGAACCCACGAGCACTGTGCACCCAGCAGCCTGAGAACTGAGCACCCAGCACCCTGAGTACTGAGCACCCAGCATCCTGAGCACTGAGTACTGAGCAGCCCAAGCACTGAGCACCCAGCACCCTGAGCACTGAGCACGCAGCACCCCTTGCACTGAGCACCCAGCACCCGGAGTACTGAGCACGCAGCACCCTGAGTACTGAGCACCCAGCACCCCGAGCACAGAGCACCCAGCACCCTGAGCACTGAGCACCCAGGACCCTGAGTACTGAGCACCCAGCACCCCGAGCACTGAGCACCCAGCACCCTGAGTACTGAGCACCGAGCACCCCGAGCACTGAGCACCAAGCACCCTGAGCACTGAGAACCCAGCACCCTGAGTACTGAGCACGGAGCACCCCAAGCACTGAGCACCCAGCACCCTGAGTACTGAGCACCGAGCACCCCGAGCACTGAGCACCCAGCACCCTGAGTACTGAGCACGGAGCACCCTGAGTACTGTGCACCCAGCACCCCGAGCACTTAGCACCCAGCACCCTGAGTACTGAGCATCCAGCACTCTGAGCACTGAGCATCCAGCACCCTGAGCACTGAGCACCCAGCACTCTGAGTACTGAGAACCGAACACCCCGAGCACTGAGCACCCAGCACCTTGAGCACTGAGCACCCTGAGTACTGAGCACCCAGCACCCTGAGCACTGAGCACCCAGCACCCCGAGTACTGAGCACCGAGCACCCCGAGAACTGAGCACCCAGCACCCCGAGCACTGAGCACTGTGCACCCTGAGCACTGAGCACCCAGCACCCCGAGTACTGAGCACTGACCACCCTAAGAACTGAGCACCCAGCACCCCGAGTACTGAGAACCGAGCACCCCGAGCACTGAGCACCCAGCACCTTGAGCACTGAGCACCCTGAGTACTGAGCACCCAGCACCCTGAGCACTGAGCACCCAGCACCCCGAGTACTGAGCACCGAGCACCCCGAGAACTGAGCACCCAGCACCCCGAGCACTGAGCACTGTGCACCCTGAGCACTGAGCACCCAGCACCCCGAGTACTGAGCACCCAGCACCCCGAGTACTGAGCACTGAGCACCATGAGTACTGAGCACCCAGCACCCTGAGCACTGAGCACTGAGGACCCTGAGTACTGAGCACCGAGCACCCCGAGCACTGAGCACCCAGCACCCTGAGTACTGAGCACCGAGCTCCCCGAGCACTGAGCACCCTGAGTACTGAGCACCCAGCACCCTTAGTACTGAGCACCCAGCACCCCGAGAATGAGCACCCTGAGCACTGAGCACCCAGCACCCTGAGTACTGAGCACCCAGCACCCTAAGCACTGACGACCCAGCACCCTGAACATTGAGCACCCAGCACCCTGAGTACTGAGCACCCAGCACCCTGAGTACTGAACACCCAGCACCCTTAGCACTGAGCACTGAGCACCCAGCACCCTGAGCACTGAGCACTGAGCACCCAGCCCCCTGAGCACTGAGTACCCAGCACCCCGAGCACTGAGTACCCAGCACCCTGAGCCCCCAGCACCCTGAGCACTGAGCACCCTGAGCACTGAGCACTGAGCACCCAGCACCCTGAGTACTGAGCAGCCAACACTCTGAGCAAAGAGCACCCAGCACGCTGAGTACTGAGCACTGAGTACCCAGCACCCTGAGCACTGAGCACTGAGCACCCAGCACCCCGAGTACTGAGCACCCAGCACCCTGAGCCCTGAGCACCCTGAGCACTGAGCACCCTGAGCACTGAGCACTGAGCACCCAGCACCCTGAGTACTGAGCACCCAACACTCTGAGCACTGAGCACCCAGCACGCAGAGTACTGAGCACTGAGCACACAGCACCCTGAGTACTGAGCACCCAGCACCCCGAGCACTGAGCACCCAGCGCCCCGAGCACTGAGCACCCAGCACCCCGAGCACTGAGCACTGAGCACACTGAGCACTGAGCACCCAGCACCCCGAGTACTGAGCACTGACCACCCTGAGTACTGAGCACCCAGCACCCCGAGGACTGAGCACTGAGCACCCTGAGTACTGAGCACCCAGCACCCTGAGCACTGAGCACCCTGAGGACTGAGCACCTACCACCCTGAGTACTGATCACCCAGCACCCTGAGTACTGAGCACCGATCACATTGAGCACTGAGCACCCAGCACCCCGAGCACTGAGCACCCAGCACCCTGAGCACTGAGCACCCAGCACCCTGAGCACTGAGCACCCAGCACCCTGAGCACGGAGCACAAAGCACCCTGAGTACTGAGCACTCAGCACCCTGAGCACTGAGCACCCAGCACCCTGAGCACTGAGCACCCAGCACCCTGAGCACGGAGCACAAAGCACCCTGAGTACTGAGCACCCAACACCCAGAGTACTGAGCACCCAGCACCCTGAGCACTGAGCACCCAGCACCCTGAGTACTGAGCACCCAGCACCCTGAGTACTGAACACCCAGCACCCTGAGCACTGAGCACTGAGCACCCTGAGCACTGACTACTGGGCAATGAGCACCCTGAGCACTGAGCACCCAGCACCCCGAGTACTGAGCACCCAGCACCCCGAGCACTGATCACCCAGCGCCCCGAGCACTGAGCACCCAGCACCCCGAGCACTGAGCACTGAGCACCCTGAGCACTGAGCACCCAGCACCCCGAGTACTGAGCACTGAGCACCCTGAGTACTGAGCAGCAAGCAACCCGATTACTGAGCACTGAGCACACTGAGTACTGAGCACCCACCACCCTGAGCACTGAGCACCCAGCACCCTGAGTACTGAGCACTGAGAACCCTGAGTACTGAGCACCGAGCACCCTGAGTACTGAGCACCCAGCACCCTGAGTACTGAGCAACCAGCACCCTGAGCACTGAGCACTGAGCACCCAGCACCCTGAGCACTGAGCACTGAGCACCCAGCACCACAGCCCTGAGCACCCAGCACCCCGAGCACTGAGCACCCAGCACCCTGAGAAACAGAGCACCCAGCACCCTGAGCACTGAGGACCCAGCACCCTGAGTACTGAGCACCCAGCACCCTGAGTACTGAGCACTCAGCACCCTGAGTACTGAGCACCGAGCACCCCGAGCACTGAGCACCCAGCACCCTGAGCACAGAGCACCCGGAGGACTGAGCACCCAGCACCATGAGCACTTTGCACCGATCACCCTGAGCACTAAGCACCCAGCACCCCGAGTACTGAGCACCCAGCACCCTGAGTACTGAGCACCCAGCACCCCGAGCACTGAGCACCCAGCACCCTGAGTACTGAGCACCCTGATTACTGAGCACTGAGCACCGAGCATCCTGAGTACTGAGCACACTGAGGACTGAGGACCCAGCACCCTGAGCACTGAGCACCCAGCACCCTGAGTACTGAGCACTGATCACCCTGAGCACTGAGCACCCAGCACCCCGAGCACTGAGCACCCAGCACCCTGAGCACTGAGCACTGAGCACCCAGCACCCCGAGTACTGAGCACCCAGCACCCTGAGCACTGAGCACCCTGAGCACTGAGCACCCTGAGCACTGAGCACTGAGCACCCAGCACCCTGAGTACTGAGCACCCAACACTCTGAGCACTGAGCACCCAGCACGCAGAGTACTGAGCACTGAGCACACAGCACCCTGAGTACTGAGCACCCAGCACCCCGAGCACTGAGCACCCAGCGCCCCGAGCACTGAGCACCCAGCACCCCGAGCACTGAGCACCCAGCACCCCGAGGACTGAGCACTGAGCACCCTGAGTACTGAGCACCCAGCACCCTGAGCACTGAGAACCCTGAGTACTGAGCACCGAGCACCCTGAGTACTGAGCACCCAGCACCCTGAGCACTGAGCACAGAGCACCCCGAGGACTGAGCACCCAGCACCCTGAGCACTGAACACCCAGCACCTTGAGTACTGAGCACCGAGCACCCCGAGTACAGAGCACCGAGCACCCAGAGTACTGAGCACCCAGCACGCTGAGCACTGAGCACCCAGCACCCTGAGCACTGAGCACCCAGCACCCCGAGCACTGAGCACCCAGCACCCTGAGTACTGAGCACCCAACACCCAGAGTAATGAGCACCCAGCACCCTGAGAACTGAGCACCCAGTACCCTGAGTACTGAGCACCCAGCACCCTGAGTACTGAGCACCCAGCACTCTGAGCACTGAGCACTGAGCACCCAGCACCCTGAGCACTGAGCACTGAGCACCCAGCACCCCGAGCACTGAGCACCCAGCACCCCGAGCACTGAGCACACAGCGCCCTGAGCACTGAGCACCCAGCACCCTGAGCACTGAGCACCCAGCCCCCTTAGTACTGAGCACCCAGCACCCTGAGTACTGAGCACCCAGCACCCTGAGCACTGAGAAACCTGAGGACTGAGCACCCAGCACCCCGAGCACTGAGCACCCAGCACCCTGAGCACTGAGCACCCTGAGGACTGAGCACCCAGCACCCTGAGCACTGAGCACCCAGCACCCTGAGTACTGAGCACCGATCACCCTGAGCACTGAGCACCCAGCACCCTGAGCACTGAGCACCCAGCACCCTGAGTACTGAGCAACCTGAGTACTGAGCACCGATCACCCGGAGCACTGAGCACCCAGCACCCTGAGTATTGAGCACCCAGCACCCAGAGCACTGAGCAACCTGAGAACTGAGCACTGAGCACCCTGAGTACTGAGCACTGAGCACCCTGAGTTCTGAGCACCCAGCACACTGAGTACTGATTACCCAGCACCCTGAGCACTGAGCACCCAGCACCCTGAGTACTGAGCACCGAGCACCCTGAGTACTGAGCACCCAGCACCCTGAGTACTGAGCACCCAGCACCCTGAGCACTGAGCACCCAGCACCCTGAGTTCTGAGCACCCAGCACCCTGAGTACTGATTACCCAGCACCCTGAGCACTGAGCACCCAGCACCCTGAGTACTGAGCACCGAGCACCCTGAGTACTGAGCACCCAGCACCCTGAGTACTGAGCACCCAGCACCCTGAGCACTGAGAACCCAGCACCCTGAGTACTGAGCACCCAGCACCCTGAGTACTGAGCACCCAGCACCCCGAGAATGAGCACCCTGAGCACTGAGTACCCAGCACCATGAGTACTGAGCACCGAGCACCCTGAGCACTGAGCACCCAGCACCCTGAGTACTGAGCACCCAGCACCCTGAGTACTGAGCACCCAGCACCCTGAGCACTGAGCACCCAGCAACCTGAGTACTGAGCACCCAGCACTCTGAGCACTGAGCACCCAGCACCCCGAGCACTGAGCACCCAGCACACCGAGCACTGAGCACTGAGCACCCTGAGCACTGAGCACCCAGCACCCCGAGTACTGAGCACTGAGCACCCTGAGTACTGAGCACCCAGCACCCCGAGTACTGAGCACTGAGCACCCTGAGTACTGAGCACCCAGCACCCTGAGCACTGAGCACTGAGAACCCTGAGTACTGAGCACCGAGCACCCAGAGAACTGAGCACCCAGCACCCCGAGCACTGATCACCCAGCGCCCCGAGCACTGAGCACCCAGCACCCCGAGCACTGAGCACTGAGCACCCTGAGCACTGAGCACCCAGCACCCCGAGTACTGAGCACTGAGCACCCTGAGTACTGAGCAGCAAGCAACCCGATTACTGAGCACTGAGCACACTGAGTACTGAGCACCCACCACCCTGATCACTGAGCACGGAGCACCCCGAGGACTGAGCACCCAGCACCCCGAGCACTGAGCACCCAGCACACTGAGAACTGAGCACCGAGCACCCTGAGTACTGAGCACCCAGCACCCTGATCACTGAGCACGGAGCACCCCGAGGACTGAGCACCCAGCACCCTGAGCACTGAGCACCCAGCACCTTGAGTACTGAGCACCGAGCACCGCGAGCACTGAGCACCCAGCACCCTGAGTACTGAGCACCCTGCACCCTGAGCACTGAGCACCCAGCACCCTGAGCACTGAGCACGCAGCACACCGAGCACTGAGCACCCAGCATCCTGAGTACTGAGCACAGAGCACCCTGAGCACTGAGCACCCAGCACCCTGAGTACTGAGCACCCAGCACCCTGAGTACTGAGCAACCAGCACCCTGAGCACTGAGCACTGAGCACCCACCACCCTGAGCACTGAGCACTGAGCACCCAGCACCACAGCCCTGAGCACCCAGCACCCCGAGCACTGAGCACCCAGCACCCTGAGAAACAGAGCACCCAGCACCCTGAGCACTGAGGACCCAGCACCCTGAGTACTGAGCACCCAGCACCCTGAGTACTGAGCACTCAGCACCCTGAGTACTGAGCACCGAGCACCCCGAGCACTGAGCACCCAGCACCCTGAGCACAGAGCACCCAGAGGACTGAGCACCCAGCACCATGAGCACTTTGCACCGATCACCCTGAGCACTAAGCACCCAGCACCCCGAGTACTGAGCACCCAGCACCCTGAGTACTGAGCACCCAGCACCCCGAGCACTGAGCACCCAGCACCCTGAGTACTGAGCACCCTGATTACTGAGCACTGAGCACCGAGCATCCTGAGTACTGAGCACACTGAGGACTGAGCACCCAGCACCCTGAGCAGTGAGCACCCAGCACCCTGAGTACTGAGCACTGATCACCCTGAGCACTGAGCACCCAGCACCCCGAGCACTGAGCACCCAGCACCCTGAGCACTGAGCACTGAGCACCCAGCACCCCGAGTACTGAGCACCCAGCACCCTGAGCACTGAGCACCCTGAGCACTGAGCACCCTGAGCACTGAGCACTGAGCACCCAGCACCCTGAGTACTGAGCACCCAACACTCTGAGCACTGAGCACCCAGCACGCAGAGTACTGAGCACTGAGCACACAGCACCCTGAGTACTGAGCACCCAGCACCCCGAGCACTGAGCACCCAGCGCCCCGAGCACTGAGCACCCAGCACCCCGAGCACTGAGCACCCAGCACCCCGAGGACTGAGCACTGAGCACCCTGAGTACTGAGCACCCAGCACCCTGAGCACTGAGAACCCTGAGTACTGAGCACCGAGCACCCTGAGTACTGAGCACCCAGCACCCTGAGCACTGAGCACAGAGCACCCCGAGGACTGAGCACCCAGCACCCTGAGCACTGAACACCCAGCACCTTGAGTACTGAGCACCGAGCACCCCGAGTACAGAGCACCGAGCACCCAGAGTACTGAGCACCCAGCACCCTGAGCACTGAGCACCCAGCACCCTGAGCACTGAGCACCCAGCACCCCGAGCACTGAGCACCCAGCACCCTGAGTACTGAGCACCCAACACCCAGAGTAATGAGCACCCAGCACCCTGAGAACTGAGCACCCAGGACCCTGAGTACTGAGCACCCAGCACCCTGAGTACTGAGCACCCAGCACCCTGAGCACTGAGCACTGAGCACCCAGCACCCTGAGCACTGAGCACTGAGCACCCAGCACCCCGAGCACTGAGCACCCAGCACCCCGAGCACTGAGCACACAGCGCCCTGAGCACTGAGCACCCAGCACCCTGAGCACTGAGCACCCAGCCCCCTTAGTACTGAGCACCCAGCACCCTGAGTACTGAGCACCCAGCACCCTGAGCACTGAGAAACCTGAGGACTGAGCACCCAGCACCCCGAGCACTGAGCACCCAGCACCCTGAGCACTGAGCACCCTGAGGACTGAGCACCCAGCACCCTGAGCACTGAGCACCCAGCACCCTGAGTACTGAGCACCGATCACCCTGAGCACTGAGCACCCAGCACCCTGAGCACTGAGCACCCAGCACCCTGAGTACTGAGCAACCTGAGTACTGAGCACCGATCACCCGGAGCACTGAGCACCCAGCACCCTGAGTATTGAGCACCCAGCACCCAGAGCACTGAGCAACCTGAGAACTGAGCACTGAGCACCCTGAGTACTGAGCACTGAGCACCCTGAGTTCTGAGCACCCAGCACCCTGAGTACTGATTACCCAGCACCCTGAGCACTGAGCACCCAGCACCCTGAGTACTGAGCACCGAGCACCCTGAGTACTGAGCACCCAGCACCCTGAGTACTGAGCACCCAGCACCCTGAGCACTGAGCACCCAGCACCCTGAGTTCTGAGCACCCAGCACCCTGAGTACTGATTACCCAGCACCCTGAGCACTGAGCACCCAGCACCCTGAGTACTGAGCACCGAGCACCCTGAGTACTGAGCACCCAGCACCCTGAGTACTGAGCACCCAGCACCCTGAGCACTGAGAACCCAGCACCCTGAGTACTGAGCACCCAGCACCCTGAGTACTGAGCACCCAGCACCCCGAGAATGAGCACCCTGAGCACTGAGTACCCAGCACCATGAGTACTGAGCACCGAGCACCCTGAGCACTGAGCACCCAGCACCCTGAGTACTGAGCACCCAGCACCCTGAGTACTGAGCACCCAGCACCCTGAGCACTGAGCACCCAGCAACCTGAGTACTGAGCACCCAGCACTCTGAGCACTGAGCACCCAGCACCCCGAGCACTGAGCACCCAGCACACCGAGCACTGAGCACTGAGCACCCTGAGCACTGAGCACCCAGCACCCCGAGTACTGAGCACTGAGCACCCTGAGTACTGAGCACCCAGCACCCCGAGTACTGAGCACTGAGCACCCTGAGTACTGAGCACCCAGCACCCTGAGCACTGAGCACTGAGAACCCTGAGTACTGAGCACCGAGCACCCAGAGAACTGAGCACCCAGCACCCCGAGCACTGAGCACCCTGAGCTCTTAGCACCCTGAGTACTGAGCACCCAGCACCCTGAGTACTGAGCACCCAGCAACCTGAGCACTGAGCACCCAGCACCCCGAGCACTGAGCACCCAGCACCCTGAGTACTGAGCACTGAGCACCCAGCACCCCGAGCACTGAGCACTCAGCACGCTGTGTACTGAGCACTGAGTACCCAGTACCCCGTGCACTGAGACCCAGCACCCTGAGCACTGAGCACCCAGCACCCCGAGTACTGAGCACCCAGCAGCCCGAGCACTGTGCACCCAGCACCCCGAGCACTGAACACCCAGCACCCTGAGTACTGAGCACCCAGCACCCCGAGCACTGAGCACCCAGCACCCCGAGCTCTGAGCACCCAGCACCCCGAGCACTGAGCAACGAGAACCCACGAGCACTGTGCACCCAGCAGCCTGAGAACTGAGCACCCAGCACCCTGAGTACTGAGCACCCAGCATCCTGAGCACTGAGTACTGAGCAGCCCAAGCACTGAGCACCCAGCACCCTGAGCACTGAGCAAGCAGCACCCCTTGCACTGAGCACCCAGCACCCGGAGTACTGAGCACGCAGCACCCTGAGTACTGAGCACCCAGCACCCCGAGCACAGAGCACCCAGCACCCTGAGCACTGAGCACCCAGGACCCTGAGTACTGAGCACCCAGCACCCCGAGCACTGAGCACCCAGCACCCTGAGTACTGAGCACCGAGCACCCCGAGCACTGAGCACCAAGCACCCTGAGCACTGAGAACCCAGCACCCTGAGTACTGAGCACGGAGCACCCCAAGCACTGAGCACCCAGCACCCTGAGTACTGAGCACCGAGCACCCCGAGCACTGAGCACCCAGCACCCTGAGTACTGAGCACGGAGCACCCTGAGTACTGTGCACCCAGCACCCCGAGCACTTAGCACCCAGCACCCTGAGTACTGAGCATCCAGCACTCTGAGCACTGAGCATCCAGCACCCTGAGCACTGAGCACCCAGCACTCTGAGTACTGAGAACCGAACACCCCGAGCACTGAGCACCCAGCACCTTGAGCACTGAGCACCCTGAGTACTGAGCACCCAGCACCCTGAGCACTGAGCACCCAGCACCCCGAGTACTGAGCACCGAGCACCCCGAGAACTGAGCACCCAGCACCCCGAGCACTGAGCACTGTGCACCCTGAGCACTGAGCACCCAGCACCCCGAGTACTGAGCACTGACCACCCTAAGAACTGAGCACCCAGCACCCCGAGTACTGAGAACCGAGCACCCCGAGCACTGAGCACCCAGCACCTTGAGCACTGAGCACCCTGAGTACTGAGCACCCAGCACCCTGAGCACTGAGCACCCAGCACCCCGAGTACTGAGCACCGAGCACCCCGAGAACTGAGCACCCAGCACCCCGAGCACTGAGCACTGTGCACCCTGAGCACTGAGCACCCAGCACCCCGAGTACTGAGCACCCAGCACCCCGAGTACTGAGCACTGAGCACCATGAGTACTGAGCACCCAGCACCCTGAGCACTGAGCACTGAGGACCCTGAGTACTGAGCACCGAGCACCCCGAGCACTGAGCACCCAGCACCCTGAGTACTGAGCACCGAGCTCCCCGAGCACTGAGCACCCTGAGTACTGAGCACCCAGCACCCTTAGTACTGAGCACCCAGCACCCCGAGAATGAGCACCCTGAGCACTGAGCACCCAGCACCCTGAGTACTGAGCACCCAGCACCCTAAGCACTGACGACCCAGCACCCTGAACATTGAGCACCCAGCACCCTGAGTACTGAGCACCCAGCACCCTGAGTACTGAACACCCAGCACCCTTAGCACTGAGCACTGAGCACCCAGCACCCTGAGCACTGAGCACTGAGCACCCAGCCCCCTGAGCACTGAGTACCCAGCACCCCGAGCACTGAGTACCCAGCACCCTGAGCCCCCAGCACCCTGAGCACTGAGCACCCTGAGCACTGAGCACTGAGCACCCAGCACCCTGAGTACTGAGCAGCCAACACTCTGAGCAAAGAGCACCCAGCACGCTGAGTACTGAGCACTGAGTACCCAGCACCCTGAGCACTGAGCACTGAGCACCCAGCACCCCGAGTACTGAGCGCCCAGCACCCTGAGCCCTGAGCACCCTGAGCACTGAGCACCCTGAGCACTGAGCACTGAGCACCCAGCACCCTGAGTACTGAGCACCCAACACTCTGAGCACTGAGCACCCAGCACGCAGAGTACTGAGCACTGAGCACACAGCACCCTGAGTACTGAGCACCCAGCACCCCGAGCACTGAGCACCCAGCGCCCCGAGCACTGAGCACCCAGCACCCCGAGCACTGAGCACTGAGCACACTGAGCACTGAGCACCCAGCACCCCGAGTACTGAGCACTGACCACCCTGAGTACTGAGCACCCAGCACCCCGAGGACTGAGCACTGAGCACCCTGAGTACTGAGCACCCAGCACCCTGAGCACTGAGCACCCTGAGGACTGAGCACCTAGCACCCTGAGTACTGATCACCCAGCACCCTGAGTACTGAGCACCGATCACATTGAGCACTGAGCACCCAGCACCCCGAGCACTGAGCACCCAGCACCCTGAGCACTGAGCACCCAGCACCCTGAGCACTGAGCACCCAGCACCCTGAGCACGGAGCACAAAGCACCCTGAGTACTGAGCACTCAGCACCCTGAGCACTGAGCACCCAGCACCCTGAGCACTGAGCACCCAGCACCCTGAGCACGGAGCACAAAGCACCCTGAGTACTGAGCACCCAACACCCAGAGTACTGAGCACCCAGCACCCTGAGCACTGAGCACCCAGCACCCTGAGTACTGAGCACCCAGCACCCTGAGTACTGAACACCCAGCACCCTGAGCACTGAGCACTGAGCACCCTGAGCACTGACTACTGGGCAATGAGCACCCTGAGCACTGAGCACCCAGCACCCCGAGTACTGAGCACCCAGCACCCCGAGCACTGATCACCCAGCGCCCCGAGCACTGAGCACCCAGCACCCCGAGCACTGAGCACTGAGCACCCTGAGCACTGAGCACCCAGCACCCCGAGTACTGAGCACTGAGCACCCTGAGTACTGAGCAGCAAGCAACCCGATTACTGAGCACTGAGCACACTGAGTACTGAGCACCCACCACCCTGAGCACTGAGCACCCAGCACCCTGAGTACTGAGCACTGAGAACCCTGAGTACTGAGCACCGAGCACCCTGAGTACTGAGCACCCAGCACCCTGAGTACTGAGCAACCAGCACCCTGAGCACTGAGCACTGAGCACCCAGCACCCTGAGCACTGAGCACTGAGCACCCAGCACCACAGCCCTGAGCACCCAGCACCCCGAGCACTGAGCACCCAGCACCCTGAGAAACAGAGCACCCAGCACCCTGAGCACTGAGGACCCAGCACCCTGAGTACTGAGCACCCAGCACCCTGAGTACTGAGCACTCAGCACCCTGAGTACTGAGCACCGAGCACGCCGAGCACTGAGCACCCAGCACCCTGAGCACAGAGCACCCGGAGGACTGAGCACCCAGCACCATGAGCACTTTGCACCGATCACCCTGAGCACTAAGCACCCAGCACCCCGAGTACTGAGCACCCAGCACCCTGAGTACTGAGCACCCAGCACCCCGAGCACTGAGCACCCAGCACCCTGAGTACTGAGCACCCTGATTACTGAGCACTGAGCACCGAGCATCCTGAGTACTGAGCACACTGAGGACTGAGCACCCAGCACCCTGAGCACTGAGCACCCAGCACCCTGAGTACTGAGCACTGATCACCCTGAGCACTGAGCACCCAGCACCCCGAGCACTGAGCACCCAGCACCCTGAGCACTGAGCACTGAGCACCCAGCACCCCGAGTACTGAGCACCCAGCACCCTGAGCACTGAGCACCCTGAGCACTGAGCACCCTGAGCACTGAGCACTGAGCACCCAGCACCCTGAGTACTGAGCACCCAACACTCTGAGCACTGAGCACCCAGCACGCAGAGTACTGAGCACTGAGCACACAGCACCCTGAGTACTGAGCACCCAGCACCCCGAGCACTGAGCACCCAGCGCCCCGAGCACTGAGCACCCAGCACCCCGAGCACTGAGCACCCAGCACCCCGAGGACTGAGCACTGAGCACCCTGAGTACTGAGCACCCAGCACCCTGAGCACTGAGAACCCTGAGTACTGAGCACCGAGCACCCTGAGTACTGAGCACCCAGCACCCTGAGCACTGAGCACAGAGCACCCCGAGGACTGAGCACCCAGCACCCTGAGCACTGAACACCCAGCACCTTGAGTACTGAGCACCGAGCACCCCGAGTACAGAGCACCGAGCACCCAGAGTACTGAGCACCCAGCACCCTGAGCACTGAGCACCCAGCACCCTGAGCACTGAGCACCCAGCACCCCGAGCACTGAGCACCCAGCACCCTGAGTACTGAGCACCCAACACCCAGAGTAATGAGCACCCAGCACCCTGAGAACTGAGCACCCAGTACCCTGAGTACTGAGCACCCAGCACCCTGAGTACTGAGCACCCAGCACCCTGAGCACTGAGCACTGAGCACCCAGCACCCTGAGCACTGAGCACTGAGCACCCAGCACCCCGAGCACTGAGCACCCAGCACCCCGAGCACTGAGCACACAGCGCCCTGAGCACTGAGCACCCAGCACCCTGAGCACTGAGCACCCAGCCCCCTTAGTACTGAGCACCCAGCACCCTGAGTACTGAGCACCCAGCACCCTGAGCACTGAGAAACCTGAGGACTGAGCACACAGCACCCCGAGCACTGAGCACCCAGCACCCTGAGCACTGAGCACCCTGAGGACTGAGCACCCAGCACCCTGAGCACTGAGCACCCAGCACCCAGAGTACTGAGCACCGATCACCCTGAGCACTGAGCACCCAGTACCCTGAGCACTGAGCACCCAGCACCCTGAGTACTGAGCAACCTGAGTACTGAGCACCGATCACCCGGAGCACTGAGCACCCAGCACCCTGAGTATTGAGCACCCAGCACCCAGAGCACTGAGCAACCTGAGAACTGAGCACTGAGCACCCTGAGTACTGAGCACTGAGCACCCTGAGTTCTGAGCACCCAGCACCCTGAGTAC
Source organism: Microtus oregoni (assembly GCF_018167655.1). Classification (NCBI taxonomy): domain Eukaryota; kingdom Metazoa; phylum Chordata; class Mammalia; order Rodentia; family Cricetidae; genus Microtus; species Microtus oregoni. Next base: position 703,518 of record NW_024543286.1, on the reverse strand, counting down.
TGATTACCCAGCACCCTGAGCACTGAGCACCCAGCAGCCTGAGTACTGAGCACCGAGCACCCTGAGTACTGAGCACCCAGCACCCTGAGTACTGAGCACCCAGCACCCTGAGCACTGAGCACCCAGCACCCTGAGTTCTGAGCACCCAGCACCCTGAGTACTGATTACCCAGCACCCTGAGCACTGAGCACCCAGCACCCTGAGTACTGAGCACCGAGCACCCTGAGTACTGAGCACCCAGCACCCTGAGTACTGAGCACCCAGCACCCTGAGCACTGAGAACCCAGCACCCTGAGTACTGAGCACCCAGCACCCCGAGCACTGAGCAACCAGCACCCTGAGTATTGAGCACTGAGCACCCTGAGAACTGAGCACCGAACACCCTGAGTACTGAGCACCCAGCACCCTGAGCACTGAGCACCCAGCACCCTGAGTACTGAGCACCCAGCACCCTGAGTACTGAGCCCCCAGCACCCTGAGCACTGAGCACCCAGCACCCCGAGCACTGAGCACCCAGCACCCTGAGTACTGAGCATCAAGCACGCTGAGCACTGAGCACCCAGCACCCTGAGCACTGAGCACCCAGCACCCTGAGCACTGAGCACTCAGCACCCTGAGTACTGAGCACCGAGCACCCCGAGCACTGAGCACCAGGTACCCCGAGCACTGAGCACCCAGCACCCTGAGTACTGAGCACCAAGCACCCTGAGTACTGAGCACTGAGCACTGAGCACCCTGAGCACTGAGCACCCAGCACCCTGAGCACTGAGCACCCAGCATCCTGAGCACTGAGTACTGAGCACCCAGCACCCTGAGCACTGAGCACCCACCACCCTGAGCACTGAGCAACAAGCACCCTGAGTACTGAGCACCCAGCACCCCAAACACTGAGCACCGAGCACCCTGAGAACTGAGCACCGAGCACCCTGAGTACTGAGCACCCAGCACCATGAGTACTGAGTACCGAGCACCCTGAGCACTGAGCACCCAGCCCCCTGAGTACTGAGCACCCAGCACCATGAGTACTGAGCACCCAGCACCCTGAGCACTGAGCACCCAGCACCCTGAGCACTGAGCACCCTGAGGACTGAGCACCCAGCACCCTGAGCACTGAGCACCCAGCACCCTGAGTACTGAGCACCGATCACCCTGAGCACTGAGCACCCAGCACCCTGAGCACTGAGCACCCAGCACCCTGAGTACTGAGCAACCTGAGTACTGAGCACCGATCACCCTGAGCACTGAGCACCCAGCACCCTGAGTACTGAGCACCCAGCACCCTGAGCACTGAGCACCCAGCACCCTGAGTACTGAGCACCCAGCACCCTGAGTTCTGAGCACCCAGCACCCTGAGTACTGATTACCCATCACCCTGAGCACTGAGCACCCAGCACCCTGAGTAATGAGCACCGAGCACCCTGAGTACTGAGCACCCAGCACCCTGAGTACTGAGCACCCAGCACCCTGAGCACTGAGAACCCAGCACCCTGAGTACTGAGCACCCAGCACCCTGAGTACTGAGCACCCAGCAACCCTGAGTACTGAGCACCCAGCACCCTGAGTACTGAGCACCGAGCACCCCGAGCACTGAGCAACCAGCACCCTGAGTATTGAGCACTGAGCACCCTGAGAACTGAGCACCGAACACCCTGAGTACTGAGCACCCAGCACCCTGAGGACTGAGCACCCAGCACCCCGAGCACTGAGCACCCAGCACCCTGAGCACTGAGCACCCTGAGGACTGAGCACCCAGCACCCTGAGTACTGAGCACCCAGCACCCTGAGTACTGAGCACCCAGCACCCTGAGTACTGAGCACCCAGCACCCTGAGTACTGAGCACCCAGGACCCTGAGCACTGAGCACCCAGCACCCCGAGCACTGAGCACCCAGCACCCCGAGCACTGAGCACCCAGGACACCGAGCAATGATCAACCAGCACCCTGAGCACTGAGCACCCAGCACCCTGAGCACTGAGCACCCAGCACTCTGAGCACTGAGCACCCAGCACGCAGAGTACTGAGCACTGAGCACACAGCACCCTGAGTACTGAGCACCCAGCACCCCGAGCACTGAGCACCCAGCGCCCCGAGCACTGAGCACCCAGCACCCCGAGCACTGAGCACCCAGCACCCCGAGGACTGAGCACTGAGCACCCTGAGTACTGAGCACCCAGCACCCTGAGCACTGAGAACCCTGAGTACTGAGCACCGAGCACCCTGAGTACTGAGCACCCAGCACCCTGAGCACTGAGCACAGAGCACCCCGAGGACTGAGCACCCAGCACCCTGAGCACTGAACACCCAGCACCTTGAGTACTGAGCACCGAGCACCCCGAGTACAGAGCACCGAGCACCCAGAGTACTGAGCACCCAGCACCCTGAGCACTGAGCACCCAGCACCCTGAGCACTGAGCACCCAGCACCCCGAGCACTGAGCACCCAGCACCCTGAGTACTGAGCACCCAACACCCAGAGTAATGAGCACCCAGCACCCTGAGAACTGAGCACCCAGTACCCTGAGTACTGAGCACCCAGCACCCTGAGTACTGAGCACCCAGCACCCTGAGCACTGAGCACTGAGCACCCAGCACCCTGAGCACTGAGCACTGAGCACCCAGCACCCCGAGCACTGAGCACCCAGCACCCCGAGCACTGAGCACACAGCGCCCTGAGCACTGAGCACCCAGCACCCTGAGCACTGAGCACCCAGCCCCCTTAGTACTGAGCACCCAGCACCCTGAGTACTGAGCACCCAGCACCCTGAGCACTGAGAAACCTGAGGACTGAGCACACAGCACCCCGAGCACTGAGCACCCAGCACCCTGAGCACTGAGCACCCTGAGGACTGAGCACCCAGCACCCTGAGCACTGAGCAACCAGCACCCAGAGTACTGAGCACCGATCACCCTGAGCACTGAGCACCCAGTACCCTGAGCACTGAGCACCCAGCACCCTGAGTACTGAGCAACCTGAGTACTGAGCACCGATCACCCGGAGCACTGAGCACCCAGCACCCTGAGTATTGAGCACCCAGCACCCAGAGCACTGAGCAACCTGAGAACTGAGCACTGAGCACCCTGAGTACTGAGCACTGAGCACCCTGAGTTCTGAGCACCCAGCACCCTGAGTACTGATTACCCAGCACCCTGAGCACTGAGCACCCAGCACCCTGAGTACTGAGCACCGAGCACCCTGAGTACTGTGCACCCAGCACCCTGAGTACTGAGCACCCAGCACCCTGAGCACTGAGCACCCAGCACCCTGAGTTCTGAGCACCCAGCACCCTGAGTACTGATTACCCAGCACCCTGAGCACTGAGCACCCAGCACCCTGAGTACTGAGCACCGAGCACCCTGAGTACTGAGCACCCAGCACCCTGAGTACTGAGCACCCAGCACCCTGAGCACTGAGAACCCAGCACCCTGAGTACTGAGCACCCAGCACCCCGAGCACTGAGCAACCAGCACCCTGAGTATTGAGCACTGAGCACCCTGAGAACTGAGCACCGAACACCCTGAGTACTGAGCACCCAGCACCCTGAGCACTGAGCACCCAGCACCCTGAGTACTGAGCACCCAGCACCCTGAGTACTGAGCCCCCAGCACCCTGAGCACTGAGCACCCAGCACCCCGAGCACTGAGCACCCAGCACCCTGAGTACTGAGCATCAAGCACGCTGAGCACTGAGCACCCAGCACCCTGAGCACTGAGCACCCAGCACCCTGAGCACTGAGCACTCAGCACCCTGAGTACTGAGCACCGAGCACCCCGAGCACTGAGCACCAGGTACCCCGAGCACTGAGCACCCAGCACCCTGAGTACTGAGCACCAAGCACCCTGAGTACTGAGCACTGAGCACTGAGCACCCTGAGCACTGAGCACCCAGCACCCTGAGCACTGAGCACCCAGCATCCTGAGCACTGAGTACTGAGCACCCAGCACCCTGAGCACTGAGCACCCACCACCCTGAGCACTGAGCAACAAGCACCCTGAGTACTGAGCACCCAGCACCCCAAACACTGAGCACCGAGCACCCTGAGAACTGAGCACCGAGCACCCTGAGTACTGAGCACCCAGCACCATGAGTACTGAGTACCGAGCACCCTGAGCACTGAGCACCCTGAGGACTGAGTACCCAGCACCCCGAGCACTGAGCACCCAGCACCCTGAGCACTGAGCACCCTGAGGACTGAGCACCCAGCACCCTGAGCACTGAGCACCCAGCACCCTGAGTACTGAGCACCGATCACCCTGAGCACTGAGCACCCAGCACCCTGAGCACTGAGCACCCAGCACCCTGAGTACTGAGCAACCTGAGTACTGAGCACCGATCACCCTGAGCACTGAGCACCCAGCACCCTGAGTACTGAGCACCCAGCACCCTGAGCACTGAGCACCCAGCACCCTGAGTACTGAGCACCCAGCACCCTGAGTTCTGAGCACCCAGCACCCTGAGTACTGATTACCCAGCACCCTGAGCACTGAGCACCCAGCACCCTGAGTAATGAGCACCGAGCACCCTGAGTACTGAGCACCCAGCACCCTGAGTACTGAGCACCCAGCACCCTGAGCACTGAGAACCCAGCACCCTGAGTACTGAGCACCCAGCACCCTGAGTACTGAGCACCCAGCAACCCTGAGTACTGAGCACCCAGCACCCTGAGTACTGAGCACCGAGCACCCCGAGCACTGAGCAACCAGCACCCTGAGTATTGAGCACTGAGCACCCTGAGAACTGAGCACCGAACACCCTGAGTACTGAGCACCCAGCACCCTGAGGACTGAGCACCCAGCACCCCGAGCACTGAGCACCCAGCACCCTGAGCACTGAGCACCCTGAGGACTGAGCACCCAGCACCCTGAGTACTGAGCACCCAGCACCCTGAGTACTGAGCACCCAGCACCCTGAGTACTGAGCACCCAGCACCCTGAGTACTGAGCACCCAGGACCCTGAGCACTGAGCACCCAGCACCCCGAGCACTGAGCACCCAGCACCCCGAGCACTGAGCACCCAGGACACCGAGCAATGATCAACCAGCACCCTGAGCACTGAGCACCCAGCACCCTGAGCACTGAGCACCCAGCACCCTGAGCACTGAGTACCCAGCACCCTGAGAACTGAGCACCCAGCACCCTGAGTACTGATCACCGAGCACCCCGAGCACTGAGCACCCAGCACCCTGAGTACTGAGCACCCAGCACGATGAGTACTGGGCACCCAGCACCCTGAGCACTGAGCACCCATCACCCTGAGTACTGAGCAACCTGAGTACTGAGCACCGATCACCCTGAGCACTGAGCACCCAGCACCCTAAGTACTGAGCACCCAGCACCCTGAGCACTGAGCACCCAGCACCCTGAGTACTGAGCACCCAGCACCCTGAGTTCTGAGCACCCAGCACCCTGAGTACTGATTACCCAGCACCCTGAGCACTGAGCACCCAGCACCCTGAGTAATGAGCACCGAGCACCCTGAGTACTGAGCACCCAGCACCCTGAGTACTGAGCACCCAGCACCCTGAGCACTGAGAACCCAGCAACCTGAGTACTGAGCACCCAGCACCCTGAGTACTGAGCACCCAGCAACCCTGAGTACTGAGCACCCAGCACCCTGAGTACTGAGCACCGAGCACCCCGAGCACTGAGCAACCAGCACCCTGAGTATTGAGCACTGAGCACCCTGAGAACTGAGCACCGAACACCCTGAGTACTGAGCACCCAGCACCCTGAGGACTGAGCACCCAGCACCCTGAGCACTGAGCACCCAGCACCCTGAGTACTGAGCACCCAGCACCCTGAGTACTGAGCACCCAGCACCCTGAGCACTGAGCACCCAGCACCCTGAGTACTGAGCACCCAGCACCCTGAGTACTGAGCACCCAGCACCCTGAGCACTGAGCACCCAGCACCCCGAGCACTGAGCACCCAGCACCCCGAGCACTGAGCACCCAGGACCCCGAGCACTGAGCACCCAGCACCCTGAGTACTGAGCACCGAGCTCCCCGAGCACTGAGCACCCTGAGTACTGAGCACCCAGCACCCTTAGTACTGAGCACCCAGCACCCCGAGAATGAGCACCCTGAGCACTGAGCACCCAGCACCCTGAGTACTGAGCACCCAGCACCCTAAGCACTGACGACCCAGCACCCTGAACATTGAGCACCCAGCACCCTGAGTACTGAACACCCAGCACCCTTAGCACTGAGCACTGAGCACCCAGCACCCTGAGCACTGAGCACTGAGCACCCAGCCTCCTGAAAACTGAGTACCCAGCACCCCGAGCACTGAGTACCCAGCACCCTGAGCCCCCAGCACCCTGAGCACTGAGCACCCTGAGCACTGAGCACCCAGCACCCTGAGTACTGAGCAGCCAACACTCTGAGCAAAGAGCAGCCAGCACGCTGAGTACTGAGCACTGAGCACCCAGCACCCTGAGTACTGAGCACCCAGCACCACGAGCACTGAGCACCCAGCACCCTGTGTACAGAGCACCGAGCACCCCGAGCACTGAGCATCCAACACGCTGAGTACTGAGCACCCAGCACGCCGAGAATGAGCACCCAGCACCTCGAGCACTGAGCACCCTGCACCCTGAGCACTGAGCACCCAGCACCCTGAGTACTGAGCACCCAGCACCCCGAGCACTGAGCACCCAGCACCCTGAGTACTAAGCACCCTGAGTACTGAGCACCCAGAACCCTGAGTACTGAGCACCCTGCACCCCGAGCACTGAGCTCCCTGAGTACTGAGCACCCAGCACCCCGAGCACTGAGCACCCAGCACCACGAGCACTGAGCACTGAGCACCCTGAGCACTGAGCACCCAGCACCCCGAGTACTGAGCACTGAGCACCCTGAGTACTGAGTACCCAGCACCCCGAGTACTGAGCACTGAGCACCCTGAGTACTGAGCACCCAGCACCCTGAGCACTGAGCACTGAGAACCCTGAGTACTGAGCACCGAGCACCCCGAGCACTGAGCACCCAGCACCCCGAGCACTGAGCACCCAGCATCCTGTGTACTGAGCACTGAGTACCCAGTACCCCCGAGCACTGAGACCCAGCACCCTGAGCTCTGAGCACCCAGCACCCCGAGTACTGAGCACCCAGCACCCCGAGCACTGAGCACCCAGCACCCCGAGCACTGAGCACCCAGCACCCTGAGTACTGAGCACCCAGCACCCCGAGCACTGAGCACCCAGCACCCCGAGCACTGAGCACCCAGCACCCTGAGTACTGAGCACCAAGCACCCCGAGCACTGAGCACCGAGCACCCCGAGCACTGAGCACCCAGCACCCCGAGCACTGAGCACCCAGCATTCTGAGAACTGAGCACCCAGCACCCTGAGTACTGAGCACCCAGCATCCTCAGCACTGAGCACCCAGTACCCTGAGCACTGAGCACCCAGGACCCTGAGTACTGAGCACCCAGCACCCTGAGTACTGAACACCCAGCACCCAGAGCACTGAGCACTGAGCACCCAGCACCCTGAGCACTGAGCACTGAGCAACCAGCACCCTGAGCACTGAGCACCCAGCACCCCGAGCACTGAGCACCCAGCACCCTGAGCACCCAGCACCCTGAGCACTGAGCACCCTGAGCACTGAGCAATGAGCACCCAGCACCCTGAGGACTGAGCACCCAACACTCTGAGCACTGAGCACCCAGCACGCTGAGTACTGAGCACCCAGCACCCCGAGCACTGTGCACCCAGCACCCTGAGCACTGAGCACACAGCACCCCGAGCACTGAGCACCCAGCACCCTGAGCACTGAGCACCCAGCACCCCGAGCACTGAGCACCCAGCACCCTGAGCACTGAGCACCCAGCACCCCGAGTACTGAGCACCGAGCACCCTGAGAACTGAGCACCCAGCACCCCGAGCACTGAGCACTGAGCACACTGAGAACTGAGCACCCAGCACCCCGAGTACTGAGCACTGAGCACCCTGAGTACTGAGCACCCAGCACCCCGAGTACTGAGCACTGAGCACCATGAGTACTGAGCCCCCAGCACCCTGAGCATTGAGCACTGAGAACCCTGAGTACTGAGCACCGAGCACCCCGAGTACTGAGCACTGAGCACCATGAGTACTGAGCACCCAGCACCCCGAGTACTGAGCACTGAGCACCATGAGTACTGAGCACCCAGCACCCTGAGTACAGAGCACCGAGCTCCCCGAGCACTGAGCACCCTGAGTACTGAGCACCCACCACCCTGAGTACTGAGCACCCAGCACCCCGAGAATGAGCACGCTGAGCACTGAGTACCCAGCACCATGAGTACTGAGCTCCGAGCACCCTGAGCACTGAGCACCCAGCACCCTGAGTACTGAGCACCCAGCACCCTGAGTACTGAGCACCCAGCACCCTGAGCACTGAGCACCCAGCAACCTGAGTACTGAGCACCCAGCACTCTGAGCACTGAGCACCCAGCACCCCGAGCACTGAGCACCCAGCACACCGAGCACTGAGCACTGAGCACCCTGAGCACTGAGCACCCAGCACCCCGAGTACTGAGCACTGAGCACCCTGAGTACTGAGCACTGAGCACCCTGAGTACTGAGCACTGAGCACCCTGACTACTGAGCACCCAGCACCCTGAGTACTGAGCACCGAGCACCCAGAGAACTGAGCACCCAGCACCCCGAGCACTGAGCACCCTGAGCTCTTAGCACCCTGAGTACTGAGCACCCAGCACCCTGAGTACTGAGCACCGAGCACCCTGAGCACTGAGCACCCAGCATCCCGAGCACTGAGCACCCAGCACCCTGAGTACTGAGCACTGAGCACCCAGCACCCCGAGCACTGAGCACTCAGCACCCTGTGTACTGAGCACTGAGTATCCAGTACCCCGTGCACTGAGACCCAGCACCCTGAGCACTGAGCACCCAGCACCCCGAGTACTGAGCACCCAGCACCCCTAGCACTGAGCACCCAGCACCCTGAGTACTGAGCACCAAGCACCCCGAGCACTGAGCACCCAGCACCCCGAGCTCTGAGCACCCAGCACCCCGAGCACTGAGCAACGAGAACCCCGAGCACTGTGCACCCAGCACCCTGAGAACTGAGCACCCAGCACCCTGAGTACTGAGCACCCAGCATCCTGAGCACTGAGTACTGAGCAGCCCAAGCACTGAGCACCCAGCAACCTGAGCACTGAGCACCCAGCACCCCTTGCACTGAGCACCCAGCACCCGGAGTACTGAGCACGCAGCACCCTGAGTACTGTGCACCCAGCACCCCGAGCACTTAGCACCCAGCACCCTGAGTACTGAGCACCCAGCACCCTGATTACTGAGCACCCAGCACCATGAGTACTGAGCACCCAGCACCCTGAGTACTGAGCACCCAGCACCCTGAGCACTGAGCACCCAGCAACCTGCGTACTGAGCACCCAGCACTCTGAGCACTGAGCACCCAGCACCCCGAGCACTGAGCACCCAGCACCCTGAGTACTGAGCACCGAGCACCCCGAGCACTGAGCACCCAGCACCCTGAGTACTGAGCACGGAGCACCCTGAGTACTGTGCACCCAGCACCCCGAGCACTTAGCACCCAGCACCCTGAGTACTGAGCACTGAGCACCCTGAGCACTGAGCACCCAGCACCCCGAGTACTGAGCACTGAGCACCCTGAGTACTGAGCACCCAGCACCCCGAGTACTGAGCACTGAGCACCCTGAGTACTGAGCACCCAGCACCCTGAGCACTGAGCACTGAGAACCCTGAGTACTGAGCACCGAGCACCCAGAGAACTGAGCACCCAGAACCCCGAGCACTGAGCACCCTGAGCTCTTAGCACCCTGAGTACTGAGCACCCAGCACCCTGAGTACTGAGCACCCAGCACCCTGAGCACTGAGCACCCAGCACCCCGAGCACTGAGCACCCAGCACCCTGAGTACAGAGCACCGAGCTCCCCGAGCACTGAGCACCCTGAGTACTGAGCACCCAGCACCCTGAGTACTGAGCACCCAGCACCCCGAGAATGAGCACCCTGAGCACTGAGTACCCAGCACCATGAGTACTGAGCACCGAGCACCCTGAGCACTGAGCACCCAGCACCCTGAGTACTGAGCACCCAGCACCCTGAGTACTGAGCACCCAGCAACCTGAGTACTGAGCACCCAGCACCCTGAGCACTGAGCACTGAGAACCCTGAGTACTGAGCACCGAGCACCCAGAGAACTGAGCACCCAGCACCCCGAGCACTGAGCACCCTGAGCTCTTAGCACCCTGAGTACTGAGCACCCAGCACCCTGAGTACTGAGCACCCAGCACCCTGAGCACTGAGCACCCAGCACCCCGAGCACTGAGCACCCAGCACCCTGAGTACTGAGCACTGAGCACCCAGCACCCGAGCACTGAGCACTCAGCACCCTGTGTACTGAGCACTGAGTACCCAGTACCCCGTGCACTGAGACCCAGCACCCTGAGAACTGAGCACCCAGCACCCCGAGTACTGAGCACCCAGCAGCCCGAGCACTGTGCACCCAGCACCCCGAGCACTGAGCACCCAGCACCCTGAGTACTGAGCACCCAGCACCCCGAGCACTGAGCACCCAGCACCCCGAGCTCTGAGCACCCAGCACCCCGAGCACTGAGCAACGAGAACCCCGAGCACTGTGCACCCAGCACCCTGAGAACTGAGCACCCTGCACCCTGAGTACTGAGCACCCAGCATCCTGAGCACTGAGTACTGAGCAGCCCAAGCACTGAGCACCCAGCACCCTGAGCACTGAGCACGCAGCACCCCTTGCACTGAGCACCCAGCACCCGGAGTACTGAGCACGCAGCACCCTGAGTACTGAGCACCCAGCACCCCGAGCACTGAGCACCCAGCACCCTGAGCACTGAGCACCCAGGACCCTGAGTACTGAGCACCCAGCACCCCGAGCACTGAGCACCCTGAGCTCTTAGCACCCTGAGTACTGAGCACCCAGCACCCTGAGTACGGAGCACCCAGCACCCTGAGCACTGAGCACCCAGCACCCTGAGTACTGAGCACCCAGCACCCTGAGTACTGAGCACTGAGCACCCCGAGCACTGAGCACCCAGCACCCTGAGCACTGAGCACCCAGCACCCCGAGCACTGTGCACCCAGCACCCTGAGCACTGAGCACAGAGCACCCCGAGCACTGAGCACCCAGCACCCTGAGCACTGAGCACCTAGCACCCCGAGCACTGAGCACCCAGCACCCTGATCACTGAGCACCCAGCACCCCAAGTACTGAGCACCGAGCACCCCGAGAACTGAGCACCCAGCACCCCGAGCACTGAGCACTGAGCACCCTGAGCACTGAGCACCCAGCACCCCGAGTACTGAGCACTGAGCACCCTGAGTACTGAGCACCCACCACCCCGAGTACTGAGCACTGAGCACCATGAGTACTGAGCACCCAGCAACCTGAGCACTGAGCACTGAGAACCCTGAGTACTGAGCACCGAGCACCCCGAGCACTGAGCACCCAGCACCCTGAGTACAGAGCACCGAGCTCCCCGAGCACTGAGCACCCTGAGTACTGAGCACCCAGCACCCTGAGTACTGAGCACCCAGCACCCCGAGAATGAGCACCCTGAGCACTGAGTACCCAGCACCATGAGTACTGAGCACCGAGCACCCTGAGCACTGAGCACCCAGCACCCTGACTACTGAGCACCCAGCACCCTGAGTACTGAGCACCCAGCACCCTGAGCACTGAGCACCCAGCAACCTGAGTACTGAGCACCCAGCACTCTGAGCACTGAGCACCCAGCACCCTGAGCACTGAGCACCCAGCACCCCGAGCACTGAGCACTGAGCACCCTGAGCACTGAGCACCCAGCACCCCGAGTACTGAGCACTGAGCACCCTGAGTACTGAGCACCCAGCACCCCGAGTACTGAGCACTGAGCACCCTGAGTACTGAGCACCCAGCACCCTGAGCACTGAGCACTGAGAACCCTGAGTACTGAGCACCGAGCACCCAGAGAACTGAGCACCCAGCACCCCGAGCACTGAGCACCCTGAGCTCTTAGCACCCTGAGTACTGAGCACCCAGCACCCTGAGTACTGAGCACCCAGCACCCTGAGCACTGAGCAGCCAGCACCCCGAATACTGAGCACCCAGCACCCTGAGTACTGAACACCCAGCACCCAGAGCACTGAGCACTGAGCACCCAGCACCCTGAGCACTGAGCACTGAGCAACCAGCACCCTGAGCACTGAGCACCCAGCACCCCGAGCACTGAGCACCCAGCACCCTGAGCACCCAGCACCCTGAGCACTGAGAACCCTGAGCACTGAGCAATGAGCACCCAGCACCCTGAGTACTGAGCACCCAACACTCTGAGCACTGAGCACCCAGCACGCTGAGTACTGAGCACCCAGCACCCCGAGCACTGAGCACCCAGCACCCTGTGTACTGAGCACCGAGCACCCCGAGCACTGAGCACCCAGCACCCTGAGTACTGAGCACCCAGCACCCCGAGAATGAGCACCCAGCACCCCGAGCACTGAGCACCCAGCACCCTGAGCACTGAGCACACAGCACCCTGAGTACTGAGCACCCAGCACCCCGAGCACTGAGCACCCAGCACACTGTGTACTGAGCACCCTGAGTACTGAGCACCCAGCAACCTGAGTACTGAGCACACTGCACCCCGAGCACTGAGCTCCCTGAGTACTGAGCACCCAGCACCCTGAGCACTGAGCACCCAGCACCCTGAGTACTGAGCACTGAGCACCCAGAGAACTGAGCACCCAGCACCCCGAGGACTGAGCACCCAGCACCCTGTGCACTGAGCACTGAGCATCCAGCACCCCGAGCACTGAGCACCCTGAGCTCTTAGCACCCAGAGTACTGAGCACCCAGCACCCTGAGTACGGAGCACCCAGCACCCTGAGCACTGAGCACCCAGCACCCTGAGCACTGAGCACCCAGCACCCCGAGCACTGAGCACCCAGCACCCCGAGCACTGAGCACCCAGCACCCCGAGCACTGAGCACCCAGCACCCCGAGCACTGTGCACCCAGCACCCTGAGCACTGAGCACACAGCACCCCGAGCACTGAGCACACAGCACCCTGAGCACTGAGCACCCAGCACCCCGAGCACTGAGCACCCAGCACCCTGAGCACTGAGCACCCAGCACCCCGAGTACTGAGCACCGAGCACCCCAAGAACTGAGCACCCAGCACCCCGAGCACTGAGCACTGAGCACCCTGAGCACTGAGCACCCAGCACCCCGAGTACTGAGCACTGAGCACCCTGAGTACTGAGAACCCAGCACCCCGAGTACTGAGCACTGAGCACCATGAGTACTGAGCACCCAGCACCCTGAGCACTGAGCACTGAGAACCCTGAGTACTGAGCACCGAGCACCCCGAGCACTGAGCACCCAGCACCCTGAGTACAGAGCACCGAGCTCCCCGAGCACTGAGCACCCTGAGTACTGAGCACCCAGCACCCTGAGTACTGAGCACCCAGCACCCCGAGAATGAGCACCCTGAGCACTGAGTACCCAGCACCATGAGTACTGAGCACCGAGCACCCTGAGCACTGAGCACCCAGCACCCTGAGTACTGAGCACCCAGCACCCTGAGTACTGAGCACCCAGCACCCTGAGCACTGAGCACCCAGCAACCTGAGTACTGAGCACCCAGCACACTGAGCACTGAGCACCCAGCACCCCGAGCACTGAGCAACCAGCACCCCGAGCACTGAGCACCGAGCACCCTGAGCACTGAGCACCCAGCACCCCGAGTACTGAGCACTGAGCACCCTGTGTACTGAGCACCCAGCACCCCGAGTACTGAGCACTGAGCACCCTGAGTACTGAGCACGCAGCACCCTGAGCACTGAGCACTGAGAACCCTGAGTACTGAGCACCGAGCACCCAGAGAACTGAGCACCCAGCACCCCGAGCACTGAGCACCCTGAGCTCTTAGCACCCTGAGTACTGAGCACCCAGCACCCTGAGTACTGAGCACCCAGCACCCTGAGCCCTGAGCACCCAGCACCCCGAGCACTGAGCACCCAGCACCCTGAGTACTGAGCACTGAGCACCCAGCACCCCGAGCACTGAGCACTCAGCACCCTGTGTACTGAACACTGAGTACCCAGTACCCCGTGCACTGAGACCCAGCACCCTGAGCACTGAGTACCCAGCACCCCGAGTACTGAGCACCCAGCAGCCCGAGCACTGAGCACCCAGCACCCCGACCACTGAGCACCCAGCACCCTGAGTACTGAGCACCCAGCACCCCGAGCACTGAGCACCCAGCACCCCGAGCACTTAGCACCCAGCACACCGAGCACTGAGCAACGAGCACCCCGAGCACTGTGCACCCAGCACCCTGAGAACTGAGCACCCAGCACCCTGAGTACTGAGCACCCAGCATCCGGAGCACTGAGTACTGAGCACCCCGAGCACTGAGCACCCAGCACCCTGAACACTGAGCACCCAGCACCCCTTGAACTGAGCACCCAGCACCCGGAGTACTGAGCACGCAGCACCCTGAGTACTGAGCACCCAGCACCCCGAGCACTGAGCACCCAGCACCCTGAGCACTGAGCACCCAGGACCCTGAGTACTGAGCACCCAGCACCCCGAGCACTGAGCACTCAGCACCCTGAGTACTGAGCACCGAGCACCCCGAGCACTGAGCACCCAGCACCCTGAGTACTGAGCACCCAGCACCCCGAGCACTGAGCACCCAGCACCCTGAGTACTGAGCACCGAGCACCCCGAGCACTGAGCACCCAGCACCCTGAGTACTGAGCACGGAGCACCCTGAGTACTGTGCACCCAGCACCCCGAGTACTGAGCACTGAGCACCCTGAGTACTGAGCACCCAGCACCCTGAGCACTGAGCACTGAGAACCCTGAGTACTGAGCACCGAGCACCCAGAGAACTGAGCACCCAGCACCCCGAGCACTGAGCACCCTGAGCTCTTAGCACCCTGAGTACTGAGCACCCAGCACCCTGAGTACTGAGCACCCAGCACCCTGAGCACTGAGCACCCAGCACTCCGAGCACTGAGCACCCAGCACCCTGAGTACTGAGCACTGAGGACCCAGCACCCCGAGCACTGAGCACTCAGCACCCTGTGTACTGTGCACTGAGTACCCAGTACCCCGTGCACTGAGACCCAGCACCCTGAGCACTGAGCACCCAGCACCCCGAATACTGAGCACCCAGCACCCTGAGTACTGAACACCCAGCACCCAGAGCACTGAGCACTGAGCACCCAGCACCCTGAGCACTGAGCACTGAGCAACCAGCACCCTGAGCACTGAGCACCCAGCACCCTGAGTACTGAGCACCCAGCACCCTGAGTACTGAGCACCCAGCACCCTGAGCACTGAGCACCCAGCAACCTGAGTACTGAGCACCCAGCACTCTGAGCACTGAGCACCCAGCACCCCGAGCACTGAGCACCCAGCACCCCGAGCACTGAGCACTCAGCACCCTGTGTACTGAACACTGAGTACCCAGTACCCCGTGCACTGAGACCCAGCACCCTGAGCACTGAGTACCCAGCACCCTGAGTACTGAGCACCCAGCAGCCCGAGCACTGAGCACCCAGCACCCCGAGCACTTAGCACCCAGCACACCGAGCACTGAGCAACGAGCACCCCGAGCACTGTGCACCCAGCACCCTGAGAACTGAGCACCCAGCACCCTGAGTACTGAGCACCCAGCATCCTGAGCACTGAGTACTGAGCACCCCGAGCACTGAGCACCCAGCACCCTGAACACTGAGCACCCAGCACCCCTTGAACTGAGCACCCAGCACCCGGAGTACTGAGCACGCAGCACCCTGAGTACTGAGCACCCAGCACCCCGAGCACTGAGCACCCAGCACCCTGAGCACTGAGCACCCAGGACCCTGAGTACTGAGCACCCAGCACCCCGAGCACTGAGCACCCAGCACCCTGAGTACTGAGCACCGAGCACCCCGAGCACTGAGCACCCAGCACCCTGAGTACTGAGCACCGAGCACCCCGAGCACTGAGCACCCAGCACCCTGAGTACTGAGCACCGAGCACCCCGAGCACTGAGCACCCAGCACCCTGAGTACTGAGCACGGAGCACCCTGAGTACTGTGCACCCAGCACCCCGAGTACTGAGCACTGAGCACCCTGAGTACTGAGCACCCAGCACCCTGAGCACTGAGCACTGAGAACCCTGAGTACTGAGCACCGAGCACCCAGAGAACTGAGCACCCAGCACCCCGAGCACTGAGCACCCTGAGCTCTTAGCACCCTGAGTACTGAGCACCCAGCACCCTGAGTACTGAGCACCCAGCACCCTGAGCACTGAGCACCCAGCACCCCGAGCACTGAGCACCCAGCACCCTGAGTACTGAGCACTGAGCACCCAGCACCCCGAGCACTGAGCACTCAGCACCCTGTGTACTGTGCACTGAGTACCCAGTACCCCGTGCACTGAGACCCAGCACCCTGAGCACTGAGCACCCAGCACCCCGAATACTGAGCACCCAGCACCCTGAGTACTGAACACCCAGCACCCAGAGCACTGAGCACTGAGCACCCAGCACCCTGAGCACTGAGCACTGAGCAACCAGCACCCTGAGCACCCAGCACCCTGAGCACTGAGAACCCTGAGCACTGAGCAATGAGCACCCAGCACCCTGAGTACTGAGCACCCAACACTCTGAGCACTGAGCACCCAGCACGCTGAGTACTGAGCACCCAGCACCCCGAGCACTGAGCACCCAGCACCCTGTGTACTGAGCACCGAGCACCCCGAGCACTGAGCACCCAGCACCCTGAGTACTGAGCACCCAGCACCCCGAGAATGAGCACCCAGCACCCCGAGCACTGAGCACCCAGCACCCTGAGCACTGAGCACCCAGCACCCTGAGTACTGAGCACCCAGCACCCTGAGTACTGAGCACCCTGAGTACTGAGCACCCAGCACCCTGAGTACTGAGCACCCTGAGTACTGAGCACCCAGCAACCTGAGTACTGAGCACCCTGCACCCCGAGCACTGAGCTCCCTGAGTACTGAGCACCCAGCACCCTGAGCACTGAGCACCCAGCACCCTGAGTACTGAGCACTGAGCACCCAGAGAACTGAGCACCCAGCACCCCGAGGACTGAGCACCCAGCACCCTGTGCACTGAGCACTGAGCATCCAGCACCCCGAGCACTGAGCACCCTGAGCTCTTAGCACCCAGAGTACTGAGCACCCAGCACCCTGAGTACGGAGCACCCAGCACCCTGAGCACTGAGCACCCAGCACCCCGAGCACTGAGCACCCAGCACCCTGAGCACTGAGCACCCAGCACCCCGAGTACTGAGCACCGAGCACCCCGAGAACTGAGCACCCAGCACCCCGAGCGCTGAGCACTGAGCACACTGAGGACTGAGCACCCAGCACCCCGAGTACTGAGCACTGAGCACCCTGAGTACTGAGAACCCAGCACCCCGAGTACTGAGCACTGAGCACCATGAGTACTGAGAACCCAGCACCCTGAGCACTGAGCACTGAGAACCCTGAGTACTGAGCACCGAGCACCCCGAGCACTGAGCACCCAGCACCCTGAGTACAGAGCACCGAGCTCCCCGAGCACTGAGCACCCTGAGTACTGAGCACCCAGCACCCTGAGTACTGAGCACCCAGCACCCCGAGAATGAGCACCCTGAGCACTGAGTACCCAGCACCATGAGTACTGAGCACCGAGCACCCTGAGCACTGAGCACCCAGCACCCTGAGTACTGAGCACCCAGCACCCTGAGTACTGAGCACCCAGCACCCTGAGCACTGAGCACCCAGCAACCTGAGTACTGAGCACCCAGCACTCTGAGCACTGAGCACCCAGCACCCCCAGCACTGAGCAACCAGCACCCCGAGCACTGAGCACTGAGCACCCTGAGCACTGAGCACCCAGCACCCCGAGTACTGAGCACTGAGCACCCTGAGTACTGAGCACCCAGCACCCTGAGTACTGAGCACCCAGCACCCTGAGCACTGAGCACTGAGAACCCTGAGTACTGAGCACCCAGCACCCTGAGCACTGAGAACCCAGCACCCTGAGTACTGAGCACCCAGCACCCCGAGCACTGAGCAACCAGCACCCTGAGTATTGAGCACTGAGCACCCTGAGAACTGAGCACTGAACACCCTGAGTACTGAGCACCCAGCACCCTGAGCACTGAGCACCCAGCACCCTGAGTACTGAGCACCCAACACCCTGAGTACTGAGCCCCCAGCACCCTGAGCACTGAGCACCCAGCACCCCGAGCACTGAGCACCCAGCACCCTGAGTACTGAGCATCAAGCACGCTGAGCACTGAGCACCCAGCACCCTGAGCACTGAGCACCCAGCACCCTGAGCACTGAGCACTCAGCACCCTGAGTACTGAGCACCGAGCACCCCGAGCACTGAGCACCAGGTACCCCGAGCACTGAGCACCCAGCACCCTGAGTACTGAGCACCAAGCACCCTGAGTACTGAGCACTGAGCACTGAGCACCCTGAGCACTGAGCACCCAGCACCCTGAGCACTGAGCACCCAGCATCCTGAGCACTGAGTACTGAGCACCCAGCACCCTGAGCACTGAGCACCCACCACCCTGAGCACTGAGCAACAAGCACCCTGAGTACTGAGCACCCAGCACCCCAAACACTGAGCACCGAGCACCCTGAGAACTGAGCACCGAGCACCCTGAGTACTGAGCACCCAGCACCATGAGTACTGAGTACCGAGCACCCTGAGCACTGAGCACCCAGCCCCCTGAGTACTGAGCACCCAGCACCATGAGTACTGAGCACCCAGCACCCTGAGCACTGAGCACCCTGAGGACTGAGTACCCAGCACCCCGAGCACTGAGCACCCAGCACCCTGAGCACTGAGCACCCTGAGGACTGAGCACCCAGCACCCTGAGCACTGAGCACCCAGCACCCTGAGTACTGAGCACCGATCACCCTGAGCACTGAGCACCCAGCACCCTGAGCACTGAGCACCCAGCACCCTGAGTACTGAGCAACCTGAGTACTGAGCACCGATCACCCTGAGCACTGAGCACCCAGCACCCTGAGTACTGAGCACCCAGCACCCTGAGCACTGAGCACCCAGCACCCTGAGTACTGAGCACCCAGCACCCTGAGTTCTGAGCACCCAGCACCCTGAGTACTGATTACCCAGCACCCTGAGCACTGAGCACCCAGCACCCTGAGTAATGAGCACCGAGCACCCTGAGTACTGAGCACCCAGCACCCTGAGTACTGAGCACCCAGCACCCTGAGCACTGAGAACCCAGCACCCTGAGTACTGAGCACCCAGCACCCTGAGTACTGAGCACCCAGCAACCCTGAGTACTGAGCACCCAGCACCCTGAGTACTGAGCACCGAGCACCCCGAGCACTGAGCAACCAGCACCCTGAGTATTGAGCACTGAGCACCCTGAGAACTGAGCACCGAACACCCTGAGTACTGAGCACCCAGCACCCTGAGGACTGAGCACCCAGCACCCCGAGCACTGAGCACCCAGCACCCTGAGCACTGAGCACCCTGAGGACTGAGCACCCAGCACCCTGAGTACTGAGCACCCAGCACCCTGAGTACTGAGCACCCAGCACCCTGAGTACTGAGCACCCAGCACCCTGAGTACTGAGCACCCAGGACCCTGAGCACTGAGCACCCAGCACCCCGAGCACTGAGCACCCAGCACCCCGAGCACTGAGCACCCAGGACACCGAGCAATGATCAACCAGCACCCTGAGCACTGAGCACCCAGCACCCTGAGCACTGAGCACCCAGCACCCTGAGCACTGAGTACCCAGCACCCTGAGAACTGAGCACCCAGCACCCTGAGTACTGATCACCGAGCACCCCGAGCACTGAGCACCCAGCACCCTGAGTACTGAGCACCCAGCACGATGAGTACTGGGCACCCAGCACCCTGAGCACTGAGCACCCATCACCCTGAGTACTGAGCAACCTGAGTACTGAGCACCGATCACCCTGAGCACTGAGCACCCAGCACCCTAAGTACTGAGCACCCAGCACCCTGAGCACTGAGCACCCAGCACCCTGAGTACTGAGCACCCAGCACCCTGAGTTCTGAGCACCCAGCACCCTGAGTACTGATTACCCAGCACCCTGAGCACTGAGCACCCAGCACCCTGAGTAATGAGCACCGAGCACCCTGAGTACTGAGCACCCAGCACCCTGAGTACTGAGCACCCAGCACCCTGAGCACTGAGAACCCAGCAACCTGAGTACTGAGCACCCAGCACCCTGAGTACTGAGCACCCAGCAACCCTGAGTACTGAGCACCCAGCACCCTGAGTACTGAGCACCGAGCACCCCGAGCACTGAGCAACCAGCACCCTGAGTATTGAGCACTGAGCACCCTGAGAACTGAGCACCGAACACCCTGAGTACTGAGCACCCAGCACCCTGAGGACTGAGCACCCAGCACCCTGAGCACTGAGCACCCAGCACCCTGAGTACTGAGCACCCAGCACCCTGAGTACTGAGCACCCAGCACCCTGAGCACTGAGCACCCAGCACCCTGAGTACTGAGCACCCAGCACCCTGAGTACTGAGCACCCAGCACCCTGAGCACTGAGCACCCAGCACCCCGAGCACTGAGCACCCAGCACCCCGAGCACTGAGCACCCAGGACCCCGAGCACTGAGCACCCAGCACCCTGAGTACTGAGCACCGAGCTCCCCGAGCACTGAGCACCCTGAGTACTGAGCACCCAGCACCCTTAGTACTGAGCACCCAGCACCCCGAGAATGAGCACCCTGAGCACTGAGCACCCAGCACCCTGAGTACTGAGCACCCAGCACCCTAAGCACTGACGACCCAGCACCCTGAACATTGAGCACCCAGCACCCTGAGTACTGAACACCCAGCACCCTTAGCACTGAGCACTGAGCACCCAGCACCCTGAGCACTGAGCACTGAGCACCCAGCCTCCTGAAAACTGAGTACCCAGCACCCCGAGCACTGAGTACCCAGCACCCTGAGCCCCCAACACCCTGAGCACTGAGCACCCTGAGCACTGAGCACCCAGCACCCTGAGTACTGAGCAGCCAACACTCTGAGCAAAGAGCAGCCAGCACGCTGAGTACTGAGCACTGAGCACCCAGCACCCTGAGTACTGAGCACCCAGCACCACGAGCACTGAGCACCCAGCACCCTGTGTACAGAGCACCGAGCACCCCGAGCACTGAGCATCCAACACGCTGAGTACTGAGCACCCAGCACGCCGAGAATGAGCACCCAGCACCTCGAGCACTGAGCACCCTGCACCCTGAGCACTGAGCACCCAGCACCCTGAGTACTGAGCACCCAGCACCCCGAGCACTGAGCACCCAGCACCCTGAGTACTAAGCACCCTGAGTACTGAGCACCCAGAACCCTGAGTACTGAGCACCCTGCACCCCGAGCACTGAGCTCCCTGAGTACTGAGCACCCAGCACCCCGAGCACTGAGCACCCAGCACCACGAGCACTGAGCACTGAGCACCCTGAGCACTGAGCACCCAGCACCCCGAGTACTGAGCACTGAGCACCCTGAGTACTGAGTACCCAGCACCCCGAGTACTGAGCACTGAGCACCCTGAGTACTGAGCACCCAGCACCCTGAGCACTGAGCACTGAGAACCCTGAGTACTGAGCACCGAGCACCCCGAGCACTGAGCACCCAGCACCCCGAGCACTGAGCACCCAGCATCCTGTGTACTGAGCACTGAGTACCCAGTACCCCCGAGCACTGAGACCCAGCACCCTGAGCTCTGAGCACCCAGCACCCCGAGTACTGAGCACCCAGCACCCCGAGCACTGAGCACCCAGCACCCCGAGCACTGAGCACCCAGCACCCTGAGTACTGAGCACCCAGCACCCCGAGCACTGAGCACCCAGCACCCCGAGCACTGAGCACCCAGCACCCTGAGTACTGAGCACCAAGCACCCCGAGCACTGAGCACCGAGCACCCCGAGCACTGAGCACCCAGCACCCCGAGCACTGAGCACCCAGCATTCTGAGAACTGAGCACCCAGCACCCTGAGTACTGAGCACCCAGCATCCTCAGCACTGAGCACCCAGTACCCTGAGCACTGAGCACCCAGGACCCTGAGTACTGAGCACCCAGCACCCTGAGTACTGAACACCCAGCACCCAGAGCACTGAGCACTGAGCACCCAGCACCCTGAGCACTGAGCACTGAGCAACCAGCACCCTGAGCACTGAGCACCCAGCACCCCGAGCACTGAGCACCCAGCACCCTGAGCACCCAGCACCCTGAGCACTGAGCACCCTGAGCACTGAGCAATGAGCACCCAGCACCCTGAGGACTGAGCACCCAACACTCTGAGCACTGAGCACCCAGCACGCTGAGTACTGAGCACCCAGCACCCCGAGCACTGTGCACCCAGCACCCTGAGCACTGAGCACACAGCACCCCGAGCACTGAGCACCCAGCACCCTGAGCACTGAGCACCCAGCACCCCGAGCACTGAGCACCCAGCACCCTGAGCACTGAGCACCCAGCACCCCGAGTACTGAGCACCGAGCACCCCGAGAACTGAGCACCCAGCACCCCGAGCACTGAGCACTGAGCACACTGAGAACTGAGCACCCAGCACCCCGAGTACTGAGCACTGAGCACCCTGAGTACTGAGCACCCAGCACCCCGAGTACTGAGCACTGAGCACCATGAGTACTGAGCCCCCAGCACCCTGAGCATTGAGCACTGAGAACCCTGAGTACTGAGCACCGAGCACCCCGAGTACTGAGCACTGAGCACCATGAGTACTGAGCACCCAGCACCCCGAGTACTGAGCACTGAGCACCATGAGTACTGAGCACCCAGCACCCTGAGTACAGAGCACCGAGCTCCCCGAGCACTGAGCACCCTGAGTACTGAGCACCCACCACCCTGAGTACTGAGCACCCAGCACCCCGAGAATGAGCACGCTGAGCACTGAGTACCCAGCACCATGAGTACTGAGCACCGAGCACCCTGAGCACTGAGCACCCAGCACCCTGAGTACTGAGCACCCAGCACCCTGAGTACTGAGCACCCAGCACCCTGAGCACTGAGCACCCAGCAACCTGAGTACTGAGCACCCAGCACTCTGAGCACGGAGCACCCAGCACCCCGAGCACTGAGCACCCAGCACACCGAGCACTGAGCACTGAGCACCCTGAGCACTGAGCACCCAGCACCCCGAGTACTGAGCACTGAGCACCCTGAGTACTGAGCACTGAGCACCCTGAGTACTGAGCACTGAGCACCCTGACTACTGAGCACCCAGCACCCTGAGTACTGAGCACCGAGCACCCAGAGAACTGAGCACCCAGCACCCCGAGCACTGAGCACCCTGAGCTCTTAGCACCCTGAGTACTGAGCACCCAGCACCCTGAGTACTGAGCACCGAGCACCCTGAGCACTGAGCACCCAGCATCCCGAGCACTGAGCACCCAGCACCCTGAGTACTGAGCACTGAGCACCCAGCACCCCGAGCACTGAGCACTCAGCACCCTGTGTACTGAGCACTGAGTATCCAGTACCCCGTGCACTGAGACCCAGCACCCTGAGCACTGAGCACCCAGCACCCCGAGTACTGAGCACCCAGCACCCCTAGCACTGAGCACCCAGCACCCTGAGTACTGAGCACCAAACACCCCGAGCACTGAGCACCCAGCACCCCGAGCTCTGAGCACCCAGCACCGCGAGCACTGAGCAACGAGAACCCCGAGCACTGTGCACCCAGCACCCTGAGAACTGAGCACCCAGCACCCTGAGTACTGAGCACCCAGCATCCTGAGCACTGAGTACTGAGCAGCCCAAGCACTGAGCACCCAGCAACCTGAGCACTGAGCACCCAGCACCCCTTGCACTGAGCACCCAGCACCCGGAGTACTGAGCACGCAGCACCCTGAGTACTGTGCACCCAGCACCCCGAGCACTTAGCACCCAGCACCCTGAGTACTGAGCACCCAGCACCCTGATTACTGAGCACCCAGCACCATGAGTACTGAGCACCCAGCACCCTGAGTACTGAGCACCCAGCACCCTGAGCACTGAGCACCCAGCAACCTGCGTACTGAGCACCCAGCACTCTGAGCACTGAGCACCCAGCACCCCGAGCACTGAGCACCCAGCACCCTGAGTACTGAGCACCGAGCACCCCGAGCACTGAGCACCCAGCACCCTGAGTACTGAGCACGGAGCACCCTGAGTACTGTGCACCCAGCACCCCGAGCACTTAGCACCCAGCACCCTGAGTACTGAGCACTGAGCACCCTGAGCACTGAGCACCCAGCACCCCGAGTACTGAGCACTGAGCACCCTGAGTACTGAGCACCCAGCACCCCGAGTACTGAGCACTGAGCACCCTGAGTACTGAGCACCCAGCACCCTGAGCACTGAGCACTGAGAACCCTGAGTACTGAGCACCGAGCACCCAGAGAACTGAGCACCCAGAACCCCGAGCACTGAGCACCCTGAGCTCTTAGCACCCTGAGTACTGAGCACCCAGCACCCTGAGTACTGAGCACCCAGCACCCTGAGCACTGAGCACCCAGCACCCCGAGCACTGAGCACCCAGCACCCTGAGTACAGAGCACCGAGCTCCCCGAGCACTGAGCACCCTGAGTACTGAGCACCCAGCACCCTGAGTACTGAGCACCCAGCACCCCGAGAATGAGCACCCTGAGCACTGAGGACCCAGCACCATGAGTACTGAGCACCGAGCACCCTGAGCACTGAGCACCCAGCACCCTGAGTACTGAGCACCCAGCACCCTGAGTACTGAGCACCCAGCAACCTGAGTACTGAGCACCCAGCACCCTGAGCACTGAGCACTGAGAACCCTGAGTACTGAGCACCGAGCACCCAGAGAACTGAGCACCCAGCACCCCGAGCACTGAGCACCCTGAGCTCTTAGCACCCTGAGTACTGAGCACCCAGCACCCTGAGTACTGAGCACCCAGCACCCTGAGCACTGAGCACCCAGCACCCCGAGCACTGAGCACCCAGCACCCTGAGTACTGAGCACTGAGCACCCAGCACCCGAGCACTGAGCACTCAGCACCCTGTGTACTGAGCACTGAGTACCCAGTACCCCGTGCACTGAGACCCAGCACCCTGAGAACTGAGCACCCAGCACCCCGAGTACTGAGCACCCAGCAGCCCGAGCACTGTGCACCCAGCACCCCGAGCACTGAGCACCCAGCACCCTGAGTACTGAGCACCCAGCACCCCGAGCACTGAGCACCCAGCACCCCGAGCTCTGAGCACCCAGCACCCCGAGCACTGAGCAACGAGAACCCCGAGCACTGTGCACCCAGCACCCTGAGAACTGAGCACCCTGCACCCTGAGTACTGAGCACCCAGCATCCTGAGCACTGAGTACTGAGCAGCCCAAGCACTGAGCACCCAGCACCCTGAGCACTGAGCACGCAGCACCCCTTGCACTGAGCACCCAGCAACCGGAGAACTGAGCACGCAGCACCCTGAGTACTGAGCACCCAGCACCCCGAGCACCGAGCACCCAGCACCCTGAGCACTGAGCACCCAGGACCCTGAGTACTGAGCACCCAGCACCCCGAGCACTGAGCACCCTGAGCTCTTAGCACCCTGAGTACTGAGCACCCAGCACCCTGAGTACGGAGCACCCAGCACCCTGAGCACTGAGCACCCAGCACCCTGAGTACTGAGCACCCAGCACCCTGAGTACTGAGCACTGAGCACCCCGAGCACTGAGCACCCAGCACCCTGAGCACTGAGCACCCAGCACCCCGAGCACTGTGCACCCAGCACCCTGAGCACTGAGCACAGAGCACCCCGAGCACTGAGCACCCAGCACCCTGAGCACTGAGCACCTAGCACCCCGAGCACTGAGCACCCAGCACCCTGATCACTGAGCACCCAGCACCCCAAGTACTGAGCACCGAGCACCCCGAGAACTGAGCACCCAGCACCCCGAGCACTGAGCACTGAGCACCCTGAGCACTGAGCACCCAGCACCCCGAGTACTGAGCACTGAGCACCCTGAGTACTGAGCACCCAGCACCCCGAGTACTGAGCACTGAGCACCATGAGTACTGAGCACCCAGCAACCTGAGCACTGAGCACTGAGAACCCTGAGTACTGAGCACCGAGCACCCCGAGCACTGAGCACCCAGCACCCTGAGTACAGAGCACCGAGCTCCCCGAGCACTGAGCACCCTGAGTACTGAGCACCCAGCACCCTGAGTACTGAGCACCCAGCACCCCGAGAATGAGCACCCTGAGCACTGAGTACCCAGCACCATGAGTACTGAGCACCGAGCACCCTGAGCACTGAGCACCCAGCACCCTGACTACTGAGCACCCAGCACCCTGAGTACTGAGCACCCAGCACCCTGAGCACTGAGCACCCAGCAACCTGAGTACTGAGCACCCAGCACTCTGAGCACTGAGCACCCAGCACCCCGAGCACTGAGCACCCAGCACCCCGAGCACTGAGCACTGAGCACCCTGAGCACTGAGCACCCAGCACCCCGAGTACTGAGCACTGAGCACCCTGAGTACTGAGCACCCAGCACCCCGAGTACTGAGCACTGAGCACCCTGAGTACTGAGCACCCAGCACCCTGAGCACTGAGCACTGAGAACCCTGAGTACTGAGCACCGAGCACCCAGAGAACTGAGCACCCAGCACCCCGAGCACTGAGCACCCTGAGCTCTTAGCACCCTGAGTACTGAGCACCCAGCACCCTGAGTACTGAGCACCCAGCACCCTGAGCACTGAGCAGCCAGCACCCCGAATACTGAGCACCCAGCACCCTGAGTACTGAACACCCAGCACCCAGAGCACTGAGCACTGAGCACCCAGCACCCTGAGCACTGAGCACTGAGCAACCAGCACCCTGAGCACTGAGCACCCAGCACCCCGAGCACTGAGCACCCAGCACCCTGAGCACCCAGCACCCTGAGCACTGAGAACCCTGAGCACTGAGCAATGAGCACCCAGCACCCTGAGTACTGAGCACCCAACACTCTGAGCACTGAGCACCCAGCACGCTGAGTACTGAGCACCCAGCACCCCGAGCACTGAGCACCCAGCACCCTGTGTACTGAGCACCGAGCACCCCGAGCACTGAGCACCCAGCACCCTGAGTACTGAGCACCCAGCACCCCGAGAATGAGCACCCAGCACCCCGAGCACTGAGCACCCAGCACCCTGAGCACTGAGCACACAGCACCCTGAGTACTGAGCACCCAGCACCCCGAGCACTGAGCACCCAGCACACTGTGTACTGAGCACCCTGAGTACTGAGCACCCAGCAACCTGAGTACTGAGCACACTGCACCCCGAGCACTGAGCTCCCTGAGTACTGAGCACCCAGCACCCTGAGCACTGAGCACAGAGCACCCTGAGTACTGAGCACTGAGCACCCAGAGAACTGAGCACCCAGCACCCCGAGGACTGAGCACCCAGCACCCTGTGCACTGAGCACTGAGCATCCAGCACCCCGAGCACTGAGCACCCTGAGCTCTTAGCACCCAGAGTACTGAGCACCCAGCACCCTGAGTACGGAGCACCCAGCACCCTGAGCACTGAGCACCCAGCACCCTGAGCACTGAGCACCCAGCACCCCGAGCACTGAGCACCCAGCACCCCGAGCACTGAGCACCCAGCACCCCGAGCACTGAGCACCCAGCACCCCGAGCACTGTGCACCCAGCACCCTGAGCACTGAGCACACAGCACCCCGAGCACTGAGCACACAGCACCCTGAGCACTGAGCACCCAGCACCCCGAGCACTGAGCACCCAGCACCCTGAGCACTGAGCACCCAGCACCCCGAGTACTGAGCACCGAGCACCCCAAGAACTGAGCACCCAGCACCCCGAGCACTGAGCACTGAGCACCCTGAGCACTGAGCACCCAGCACCCCGAGTACTGAGCACTGAGCACCCTGAGTACTGAGAACCCAGCACCCCGAGTACTGAGCACTGAGCACCATGAGTACTGAGCACCCAGCACCCTGAGCACTGAGCACTGAGAACCCTGAGTACTGAGCACCGAGCACCCCGAGCACTGAGCACCCAGCACCCTGAGTACAGAGCACCGAGCTCCCCGAGCACTGAGCACCCTGAGTACTGAGCACCCAGCACCCTGAGTACTGAGCACCCAGCACCCCGAGAATGAGCACCCTGAGCACTGAGTACCCAGCACCATGAGTACTGAGCACCGAGCACCCTGAGCACTGAGCACCCAGCACCCTGAGTACTGAGCACCCAGCACCCTGAGTACTGAGCACCCAGCACCCTGAGCACTGAGCACCCAGCAACCTGAGTACTGAGCACCCAGCACACTGAGCACTGAGCACCCAGCACCCCGAGCACTGAGCAACCAGCACCCCGAGCACTGAGCACCGAGCACCCTGAGCACTGAGCACCCAGCACCCCGAGTACTGAGCACTGAGCACCCTGTGTACTGAGCACCCAGCACCCCGAGTACTGAGCACTGAGCACCCTGAGTACTGAGCACGCAGCACCCTGAGCACTGAGCACTGAGAACCCTGAGTACTGAGCACCGAGCACCCAGAGAACTGAGCACCCAGCACCCCGAGCACTGAGCACCCTGAGCTCTTAGCACCCTGAGTACTGAGCACCCAGCACCCTGAGTACTGAGCACCCAGCACCCTGAGCCCTGAGCACCCAGCACCCCGAGCACTGAGCACCCAGCACCCTGAGTACTGAGCACTGAGCACCCAGCACCCCGAGCACTGAGCACTCAGCACCCTGTGTACTGAACACTGAGTACCCAGTACCCCGTGCACTGAGACCCAGCACCCTGAGCACTGAGTACCCAGCACCCCGAGTACTGAGCACCCAGCAGCCCGAGCACTGAGCACCCAGCACCCCGACCACTGAGCACCCAGCACCCTGAGTACTGAGCACCCAGCACCCCGAGCACTGAGCACCCAGCACCCCGAGCACTTAGCACCCAGCACACCGAGCACTGAGCAACGAGCACCCCGAGCACTGTGCACCCAGCACCCTGAGAACTGAGCACCCAGCACCCTGAGTACTGAGCACCCAGCATCCGGAGCACTGAGTACTGAGCACCCCGAGCACTGAGCACCCAGCACCCTGAACACTGAGCACCCAGCACCCCTTGAACTGAGCACCCAGCACCCGGAGTACTGAGCACGCAGCACCCTGAGTACTGAGCACCCAGCACCCCGAGCACTGAGCACCCAGCACCCTGAGCACTGAGCACCCAGCACCCCGAGCACTGAGCACCGAGCACCCCGAGCACTGAGCACCGAGCACCCTGAGCACTGAGCACCCAGCACCCCGAGTACTGAGCACTGAGCACCCTGTGTACTGAGCACCCAGCACCCCGAGTACTGAGCACTGAGCACCCTGAGTACTGAGCACGCAGCACCCTGAGCACTGAGCACTGAGAACCCTGAGTACTGAGCACCGAGCACCCAGAGAACTGAGCACCCAGCACCCCGAGCACTGAGCACCCTGAGCTCTTAGCACCCTGAGTACTGAGCACCCAGCACCCTGAGTACTGAGCACCCAGCACCCTGAGCCCTGAGCACCCAGCACCCCGAGCACTGAGCACCCAGCACCCTGAGTACTGAGCACTGAGCACCCAGCACCCCGAGCACTGAGCACTCAGCACCCTGTGTACTGAACACTGAGTACCCAGTACCCCGTGCACTGAGACCCAGCACCCTGAGCACTGAGTACCCAGCACCCCGAGTACTGAGCACCCAGCAGCCCGAGCACTGAGCACCCAGCACCCCGACCACTGAGCACCCAGCACCCTGAGTACTGAGCACCCAGCACCCCGAGCACTGAGCACCCAGCACCCCGAGCACTTAGCACCCAGCACACCGAGCACTGAGCAACGAGCACCCCGAGCACTGTGCACCCAGCACCCTGAGAACTGAGCACCCAGCACCCTGAGTACTGAGCACCCAGCATCCGGAGCACTGAGTACTGAGCACCCCGAGCACTGAGCACCCAGCACCCTGAACACTGAGCACCCAGCACCCCTTGAACTGAGCACCCAGCACCCCGAGCACTGAGCACTCAGCACCCTGAGTACTGAGCACCGAGCACCCCGAGCACTGAGCACCCAGCACCCTGAGTACTGAGCACCCAGCACCCCGAGCACTGAGCACCCAGCACCCTGAGTACTGAGCACCGAGCACCCCGAGCACTGAGCACCCAGCACCCTGAGTACTGAGCACGGAGCACCCTGAGTACTGTGCACCCAGCACCCCGAGTACTGAGCACTGAGCACCCTGAGTACTGAGCACCCAGCACCCTGAGCACTGAGCACTGAGAACCCTGAGTACTGAGCACCGAGCACCCAGAGAACTGAGCACCCAGCACCCCGAGCACTGAGCACCCTGAGCTCTTAGCACCCTGAGTACTGAGCACCCAGCACCCTGAGTACTGAGCACCCAGCACCCTGAGCACTGAGCACCCAGCACTCCGAGCACTGAGCACCCAGCACCCTGAGTACTGAGCACTGAGGACCCAGCACCCCGAGCACTGAGCACTCAGCACCCTGTGTACTGTGCACTGAGTACCCAGTACCCCGTGCACTGAGACCCAGCACCCTGAGCACTGAGCACCCAGCACCCCGAATACTGAGCACCCAGCACCCTGAGTACTGAACACCCAGCACCCAGAGCACTGAGCACTGAGCACCCAGCACCCTGAGCACTGAGCACTGAGCAACCAGCACCCTGAGCACTGAGCACCCAGCACCCTGAGTACTGAGCACCCAGCACCCTGAGTACTGAGCACCCAGCACCCTGAGCACTGAGCACCCAGCAACCTGAGTACTGAGCACCCAGCACTCTGAGCACTGAGCACCCAGCACCCCGAGCACTGAGCACCCAGCACCCCGAGCACTGAGCACTCAGCACCCTGTGTACTGAACACTGAGTACCCAGTACCCCGTGCACTGAGACCCAGCACCCTGAGCACTGAGTACCCAGCACCCTGAGTACTGAGCACCCAGCAGCCCGAGCACTGAGCACCCAGCACCCCGAGCACTGAGCACCCAGCACCCTGAGTACTGAGCACCCAGCACCCCGAGCACTGTGCACCCAGCACCCCGAGCACTTAGCACCCAGCACACCGAGCACTGAGCAACGAGCACCCCGAGCACTGTGCACCCAGCACCCTGAGAACTGAGCACCCAGCACCCTGAGTACTGAGCACCCAGCATCCTGAGCACTGAGTACTGAGCACCCCGAGCACTGAGCACCCAGCACCCTGAACACTGAGCACCCAGCACCCCTTGAACTGAGCACCCAGCACCCGGAGTACTGAGCACGCAGCACCCTGAGTACTGAGCACCCAGCACCCCGAGCACTGAGCACCCAGCACCCTGAGCACTGAGCACCCAGGACCCTGAGTACTGAGCACCCAGCACCCCGAGCACTGAGCACCCAGCACCCTGAGTACTGAGCACCGAGCACCCCGAGCACTGAGCACCCAGCACCCTGAGTACTGAGCACCGAGCACCCCGAGCACTGAGCACCCAGCACCCTGAGTACTGAGCACCGAGCACCCCGAGCACTGAGCACCCAGCACCCTGAGTACTGAGCACGGAGCACCCTGAGTACTGTGCACCCAGCACCCCGAGTACTGAGCACTGAGCACCCTGAGTACTGAGCACCCAGCACCCTGAGCACTGAGCACTGAGAACCCTGAGTACTGAGCACCGAGCACCCAGAGAACTGAGCACCCAGCACCCCGAGCACTGAGCACCCTGAGCCCTTAGCACCCTGAGTACTGAGCACCCAGCACCCTGAGTACTGAGCACCCAGCACCCTGAGCACTGAGCACCCAGCACCCCGAGCACTGAGCACCCAGCACCCTGAGTACTGAGCACTGAGCACCCAGCACCCCGAGCACTGAGCACTCAGCACCCTGTGTACTGTGCACTGAGTACCCAGTACCCCGTGCACTGAGACCCAGCACCCTGAGCACTGAGCACCCAGCACCCCGAATACTGAGCACCCAGCACCCTGAGTACTGAACACCCAGCACCCAGAGCACTGAGCACTGAGCACCCAGCACCCTGAGCACTGAGCACTGAGCAACCAGCACCCTGAGCACCCAGCACCCTGAGCACTGAGAACCCTGAGCACTGAGCAATGAGCACCCAGCACCCTGAGTACTGAGCACCCAACACTCTGAGCACTGAGCACCCAGCACGCTGAGTACTGAGCACCCAGCACCCCGAGCACTGAGCACCCAGCACCCTGTGTACTGAGCACCGAGCACCCCGAGCACTGAGCACCCAGCACCCTGAGTACTGAGCACCCAGCACCCCGAGAATGAGCACCCAGCACCCCGAGCACTGAGCACCCAGCACCCTGAGCACTGAGCACCCAGCACCCTGAGTACTGAGCACCCAGCACCCTGAGTACTGAGCACCCTGAGTACTGAGCACCCAGCACCCTGAGTACTGAGCACCCTGAGTACTGAGCACCCAGCAACCTGAGTACTGAGCACCCTGCACCCCGAGCACTGAGCTCCCTGAGTACTGAGCACCCAGCACCCTGAGCACTGAGCACCCAGCACCCTGAGTACTGAGCACTGAGCACCCAGAGAACTGAGCACCCAGCACCCCGAGGACTGAGCACCCAGCACCCTGTGCACTGAGCACTGAGCATCCAGCACCCCGAGCACTGAGCACCCTGAGCTCTTAGCACCCAGAGTACTGAGCACCCAGCACCCTGAGTACGGAGCACCCAGCACCCTGAGCACTGAGCACCCAGCACCCCGAGCACTGAGCACCCAGCACCCTGAGCACTGAGCACCCAGCACCCCGAGTACTGAGCACCGAGCACCCCGAGAACTGAGCACCCAGCACCCCGAGCGCTGAGCACTGAGCACACTGAGCACTGAGCACCCAGCACCCCGAGTACTGAGCACTGAGCACCCTGAGTACTGAGAACCCAGCACCCCGAGTACTGAGCACTGAGCACCATGAGTACTGAGAACCCAGCACCCTGAGCACTGAGCACTGAGAACCCTGAGTACTGAGCACCGAGCACCCCGAGCACTGAGCACCCAGCACCCTGAGTACAGAGCACCGAGCTCCCCGAGCACTGAGCACCCTGAGTACTGAGCACCCAGCACCCTGAGTACTGAGCACCCAGCACCCCGAGAATGAGCACCCTGAGCACTGAGTACCCAGCACCATGAGTACTGAGCACCGAGCACCCTGAGCACTGAGCACCCAGCACCCTGAGTACTGAGCACCCAGCACCCTGAGTACTGAGCACCCAGCACCCTGAGCACTGAGCACCCAGCAACCTGAGTACTGAGCACCCAGCACTCTGAGCACTGAGCACCCAGCACCCCCAGCACTGAGCAACCAGCACCCCGAGCACTGAGCACTGAGCACCCTGAGCACTGAGCACCCAGCACCCCGAGTACTGAGCACTGAGCACCCTGAGTACTGAGCACCCAGCACCCTGAGTACTGAGCACCCAGCACCCTGAGCACTGAGCACTGAGAACCCTGAGTACTGAGCACCGAGCACCCAGAGAACTGAGCACCCAGCACCCCGAGCACTGAGCACCCTGCGCTCTTAGCACCCTGAGTACTGAGCACCCAGCACCCTGAGTACTGAGCACCCAGCACCCTGAGCACTGAGCACCCAGCACCACGAGCACTGAGCACCCAGCACCCTGAGTACTGAGAACTGAGCACCCAGCACCCCGAGCACTGAGCACTCAGCACCCTGTGTACTGAACACTGAGTACCCAGTACCCCGTGCACTGATACCCAGCACCCTGAGCACTGAGTACCCAGCACCCCGAGTACTGAGCACCCAGCAGCCCGAGCACTGAGCACCCAGCACCCCGAGCACTGAGCACCCAGCACCCTGAGTACTGAGCACCCAGCACCCCGAGCACTGAGCACCCAGCACCCCGAGCACTGAGCACCCAGCACACCGAGCACTGAGCAACGAGCACCCCGAGCACTGTGCACCCAGCACCCTGAGAACTGAGCACCCAGCAACCTGAGTACTGAGCACCCAGCATCCTGAGCACTGAGTACTGAGCACCCGAGCACTGAGCACCCAGCACCCTGAACACTGAGCACCCAGCACCCCTTGCACTGAGCACCCAGCACCCGGAGTACTGAACACGCAGCACCCTGAGTACTGAGCACCCAGCACCCCGAGCACTGAGCACCCAGCACCCTGAGCACTGAGCACCCAGGACCCTGAGTACTGAGCACCCAGCACCCCGAGCACTGAGCACCCAGGACCCTGAGTACTGAGCACCCAGCACCCTGAGTACTGAGCACCGAGCACCCCGAGCACTGAGCACCCAGCACCCTGAGTACTGAGCACGGAGCACCCTGAGTACTGTGCGCCCAGCACCCCGAGTACTGAGCACTGAGCACCCTGAGTACTGAGCACCCAGCACCCTGAGCACTGAGCACTGAGAACCCTGAGTACTGAGCACCGAGCACCCAGAGAACTGAGCACCCAGCACCCCGAGCCCTGAGCACCCTGAGCTCTTAGCACCCTGAGTACTGAGCACCCAGCACCCTGAGTACTGAGCACCCAGCACCCTGAGCACTGAGCACCCAGCACCCCGAGCACTGAGCACCCAGCACCCTGAGTACTGAGCACTGAGCACCCAGCACCCCGAGCACTGAGCACTCAGCACCCTGTGTACTGTGCACTGAGTACCCAGTACCCCGTGCACTGAGACCCAGCACCCTGAGCACTGAGCACCCAGCACCCCGAATACTGAGCACCCAGCACCCTGAGTACTGAACACCCAGCACCCAGAGCACTGAGCACTGAGCACCCAGCACCCTGAGCACTGAGCACTGAGCAACCAGCACCCTGAGCACTGAGCACCCAGCACCCCGAGCACTGAGCACCCAGCACCCTGAGCACCCAGCACCCTGAGCACTGAGAACCCTGAGCACTGAGCAATGAGCACCCAGCACCCTGAGTACTGAGCACCCAACACTCTGAGCACTGAGCACCCAGCACGCTGAGTACTGAGCACCCAGCACCCCGAGCACTGAGCACCCAGCACCCTGTGTACTGAGCACCGAGCACCCCGAGCACTGAGCACCCAGCACCCTGAGTACTGAGCACCCAGCACCCCGAGAATGAGCACCCAGCACCCCGAGCACTGAGCACCCAGCACCCTGAGCACTGAGCACCCAGCACCCTGAGTACTGAGCACCCAGCACCCTGAGCACTGAGCACCCAGCACCCTGAGTACTGAGCACCCTGAGTACTGAGCACGCAGCAACCTGAGTACTGAGCACCCTGCACCCCGAGCACTGAGCTCCCTGAGTACTGAGCACCCAGCACC
This sequence comes from Microtus oregoni, assembly GCF_018167655.1. NCBI lineage: Eukaryota > Metazoa > Chordata > Mammalia > Rodentia > Cricetidae > Microtus > Microtus oregoni. The sequence continues at coordinate 668,152 of NW_024543286.1, read as the reverse complement.
CTGAGCACTGAGCACCCAGCACCCTGAGTACTGAGCACTGAGCACCCAGAGAACTGAGCACCCAGCACCCCGAGGACTGAGCACCCAGCACCCTGTGCACTGAGCACTGAGCATCCAGCACCCCGAGCACTGAGCACCCTGAGCTCTTAGCACCCAGAGTACTGAGCACCCAGCACCCTGAGCACGGAGCACCCAGCACCCTGAGGACTGAGCACCCAGCACCCTGAGTACTGAGCACCCAGCACCCTGAGTACTGAGCACCGAGCACCCCGAGCACTGAGCACCCAGCACCCTGAGCACTGAGCACCCAGCACCCCGAGCACTGAGCACCCAGCACCCCGAGCACTGTGCACCCAGCACCCTGAGCACTGAGCACACAGCACCCCGAGCACTGAGCACCCAGCACCCTGAGCACTGAGCACCCAGCACCCCGAGCACTGAGCACCCAGCACCCTGAGCACTGAGCACCCAGCACCCCGAGTACTGAGCACCGAGCACCCCGAGAACTGAGCACCCAGCACCACGAGCACTGAGCACTGAGCACCCTGAGCACTGAGTACCCAGCACCCCGAGTACTGAGCACCCAGCAGCCCGAGCACTGAGCACCCAGCACCCCGAGCACTGAGCACCCAGCACCCTGAGTACTGAGCACCCAGCACCCCGAGCACTGAGCACCCAGCACCCCGAGCACTGAGCACCCAGCACACCGAGCACTGAGCAACGAGCACCCCGAGCACTGTGCACCCAGCACCCTGAGAACTGAGCACCCAGCACCCTGAGTACTGAGCACCCAGCATCCTGAGCACTGAGTACTGAGCACCCCGAGCACTGAGCACCCAGCACCCTGAACACTGAGCACCCAGCACCCCTTGCACTGAGCACCCAGCACCCGGAGTACTGAGCACGCAGCACCCTGAGTACTGAGCACCCAGCACCCCGAGCACTGAGCACCCAGCACCCTGAGCACTGAGCACCCAGGACCCTGAGTACTGAGCACCCAGCACCCCGAGCACTGAGCACCCAGCACCCTGAGTACTGAGCACCGAGCACCCCGAGCACTGAGCACCCAGCACCCTGAGTACTGAGCACCGAGCACCCCGAGCACTGAGCACCCAGCACCCTGAGTACTGAGCACCGAGCACCCCGAGCACTGAGCACCCAGCACCCTGAGTACTGAGCACGGAGCACCCTGAGTACTGTGCACCCAGCACCCCGAGCACTTAGCACCCAGCACCCTGAGTACTGAGCACCCAGCACCCTGAGCACTGAGCATCCAGCACCCCGAGCACTGAACACCCAGCACTCTGAGTACTGAGAACCGAGCACCCCGAGCACTGAGCACCCAGCACCTTGAGCACTGAGCACCCTGAGTACTGAGCACCCAGCACCCTGAGTACTGAGCACCCAGCACCCCGAGCACTGAGCACGGAGCACCCCGAGGACTGAGCACCCAGCACCCTGATCACTGAGCACAGAGCACCCCGAGGACTGAGCACCCAGCACACTGAGCACTGAGCACCCAGCACCCCGAGCACTGAGCACCCAGCACCCTGAGCACTGAGCACCCAGCACCCCGAGTACTGAGCACCGAGCACCCCGAGAACTGAGCACCCAGCACCCCGAGCACTGAGCACTGAGCACCCTGAGCACTGAGCACCCAGCACCCCGAGTACTGAGCACTGAGCACCCTAAGTACAGAGCACCCAGCACCCCGAGTACTGAGCACTGAGCACCATGAGTACTGAGTACCAAGTACCCTGCGCACTGAGCACTGAGAACCCTGAGTACTGAGCACCGAGCACCCCGAGCACTGAGCACAGAACACCCTGAGTACTGAGCACTGAGCTCCCCGAGCACTGAGCACCCTGAGTACTGAGCACCCAGCACCCTTAGTACTGAGCACCCAGCACCCCGAGAATGAGCACCCTGAGCACTGAGTACCCAGCACCATGAGTACTGAGCACCGAGCACCCTGAGCACTGAGCACCCAGCACCCTGAGTACTGAGCAACCAGCACCCTGAGTACTGAGCCCCCAGCAACCTGAGCACTGAGCACTGAGAACCCTGAGCACTGAGCACCCAGCACCCCGAGTACTGAGCAATGAGCACCCTGAGTACTGAGCACCCAGCAACCCAAGTACTGATCACTGAGCACCCTGAGTACTGAGCAACCAGCACCCTGAGCACTGAGCACTGAGAACCCTGAGTACTGAGCACCGAGCACCCCGAGGACTGAGCACCCAGCACCCTGAGTACTGAGCACTGAGCACCCAGCACCCCGAGCACTGAGCACCCTGAGCTCTTAGCACCCTGAGTACTGAGCACCCAGCACCCTGAGTACTGAGCACCCAGCACCCTGAGCACTGAGCACCCAGCACCCCGAGCACTGAGCACCCAGCACCCTGAGTACTGAGCACTGAGCACCCAGCACCCCGAGCACTGAGCACTCAGCACCCTGTGTACTGTGCACTGAGTACCCAGTACCCCGTGCACTGAGACCCAGCACCCTGAGCACTGAGCACCCAGCACCCCGAATACTGAGCACCCAGCACCCTGAGTACTGAACACCCAGCACCCAGAGCACTGAGCACTGAGCACCCAGCACCCTGAGCACTGAGCACTGAGCAACCAGCACCCTGAGCACTGAGCACCCAGCACCCCGAGCACTGAGCACCCAGCACCCTGAGCACCCAGCACCCTGAGCACTGAGAACCCTGAGCACTGAGCAATGAGCACCCAGCACCCTGAGTACTGAGCACCCAACACTCTGAGCACTGAGCAGCCAGCACGCTTAGTACTGAGCACCCAGCACCCCGAGCACTGAGCACCCAGCACCCTGTGTACTGAGCACCGAGCACCCCGAGCACTGAGCACCCAGCACCCTGAGTACTGAGCACCCAGCACCCCGAGAATGAGCACCCAGCACCCCGAGCACTGAGCACCCAGCACCCTGAGCACTGAGCACCCAGCACCCTGAGTACTGAGCACCCAGCACCCCGAGCACTGAGCACCCAGCACCCTGAGTACTGAGCACCCTGAGTACTGAGCACGCAGCAACCTGAGTACTGAGCACCCTGCACCCCGAGCACTGAGCTCCCTGAGTACTGAGCACCCAGCACCCTGAGCACTGAGCACCCAGCACCCTGAGTACTGAGCTCTGAGCACCCAGAGAACTGAGCACCCAGCACCCCGAGGACTGAGCACCCAGCACCCTGTGCACTGAGCACTGAGCATCCAGCACCCCGAGCACTGAGCACCCTGAGCTCTTAGCACCCAGAGTACTGAGCACCCAGCACCCTGAGTACGGAGCACCCAGCACCCTGAGCACTGAGCACCCAGCACCCTGAGTACTGAGCACCCAGCACCCTGAGTGCTGAGCACCGAGCACCCCGAGCACTGAGCACCCAGCACCCTGAGCACTGAGCACCCAGCACCCCGAGCACTGTGCACCCAGCACCCTGAGCACTGAGCACACAGCACCCCGAGCACTGAGCACCCAGCACCCTGAGCACTGAGCACCCAGCACCCCGAGCACTGAGCACCCAGCACCCTGAGCACTGAGCACCCAGCACCCTGAGTACTGAGCACCGAGCACCCCGAGAACTGAGCACCCAGCACCCCGAGCACTGAGCACTGAGCACCCTGAGCACTGAGTACCCAGCACCCCGAGTACTGAGCACCCAGCAGCCCGAGCACTGAGCACCCAGCACCCCGAGCACTGAGCACCCAGCACCCTGAGTACTGAGCACCCAGCACCCCGAGCACTGAGCACCCAGCACCCCGAGCACTGAGCACCCAGCACACCGAGCACTGAGCAACGAGCACCCCGAGCACTGTGCACCCAGCACCCTGAGAACTGAGCACCCAGCACCCTGAGTACTGAGCACCCAGCATCCTGAGCACTGAGTACTGAGCACCCCGAGCACTGAGCACCCAGCACCCTGAACACTGAGCACCCAGCACCCCTTGCACTGAGCACCCAGCACCCGGAGTACTGAGCACGCAGCACCCTGAGTACAGAGCACCCAGCACCCCGAGCACTGAGCACCCAGCACCCTGAGCACTGAGCACCCAGGAACCTGAGTACTGAGCACCCAGCACCCCGAGCACTGAGCACCCAGCACCCTGAGTACTGAGCACCGAGCACCCCGAGCACTGAGCACCCAGCACCCTGAGTACTGAGCACCGAGCACCCCGAGCACTGAGCACCCAGCACCCTGAGTACTGAGCACCGAGCACCCCGAGCACTAAGCACCAAGCACCCTGAGTATTGAGCACGGAGCACCCTGAGTACTGTGCACCCAGCACCCCGAGCACTTAGCACCCAGCACCCTGAGTACTGAGCACCCAGCACACTGAGCACTGAGCATCCAGCACCCCGAGCACTGAACACCCAGCACTCTGAGTACTGAGAACCGAGCACCCCGAGCACTGAGCACCCAGCACCTTGAGCACTGAGCACCCTGAGTACTGAGCACCCAGCACCCTGAGTACTGAGCACCCAGCACCAAGAGCACTGAGCACGGAGCACCCCGAGGACTGAGCACCCAGCACCCTGATCACTGAGCACAAAGCACCCCGAGGACTGAGCACCCAGCACCCTGAGCACTGAGCACCCAGCACCCCGAGCACTGAGCACCCAGCACCCTGAGCACTGAGCACCCAGCACCCCGAGTACTGAGCACCGAGCACCCCGAGAACTGAGCACCCAGCACCCCGAGCACTGAGCACTGAGCACCCTGAGCACTGAGCACCCAGCACCCCGAGTACTGAGCACTGAGCACCCTAAGTACTGAGCACCCAGCACCCCGAGTACTGAGCACTGAGCACCATGAGTACTGAGCACCAAGTACCCTGCGCACTGAGCACTGAGAACCCTGAGTACTGAGCACCGAGCACCCCGAGCACTGAGCACCCAACACCCTGAGTACTGAGCACTGAGCTCCCCGAGCACTGAGCACCCTGAGTACTGAGCACCCAGCACCCTTAGTACTGAGCACCCAGCTCCCCGAGAATGAGCACCCTGAGCACTGAGTACCCAGCACCATGAGTACTGAGCACCGAGCACCCTGAGCACTGAGCACCCAGCACCCTGAGTACTGAGCACCCAGCACCCTGAGTACTGAGCACCCAGCAACCTGAGCACTGAGCACTGAGAACCCTGAGCACTGAGCACCCAGCACCCCGAGTACTGAGCAATGAGCACCCTGAGTACTGAGCACCCAGCACCCCAAGTACTGAGCACTGAGCACCCTGAGTACTCAGCACCCAACACCCTGAGCACTGAGCACTGAGAACCCTGAGTACTGAGCACCAAGCACCCCGAGCACTGAGCACCCAGCACCCCGAGGACTGAGCACCCAGCACCCTGAGTACTGAGCACTGAGCACCCAGCACCCCGAGCACTGAGCACCCTGAGCTCTTAGCACCCTGAGTACTGAGCACCCAGCACCCTGAGTACTGAGCACCCAGCACCCTGAGCACTGAGCACCCAGCACCCCGAGCACTGAGCACCCAGCACCCTGAGTACTGAGCACTGAGCACCCAGCACCCCGAGCACTGAGCACTCAGCACCCTGTGTACTGTGCACTGAGTACCCAGTACCCCGTGCACTGAGACCCAGCACCCTGAGCACTGAGCACCCAGCACCCCGAATACTGAGCACCCAGCACCCTGAGAACTGAACACCCAGCACCCAGAGCACTGAGCACTGAGCACCCAGCACCCTGAGCACTGAGCACTGAGCAACCAGCACCCTGAGCACTGAGCACCCAGCACCCCGTGCACTGAGCACCCAGCACCCTGAGCACACAGCACCCTGAGCACTGAGAACCCTGAGCACTGAGCAATGAGCACCCAGCACCCTGAGTACTGAGCACCCAACACTCTGAGCACTGAGCACCCAGCACGCTGAGTACTGAGCACCCAGCACCCCGAGCACTGAGCACCCAGCACCCTGTGTACTGAGCACCGAGCACCCCGAGCACTGAGCACCCAGCACCCTGAGTACTGAGCACCCAGCACCCCGAGAATGAGCACCCAGCACCCCGAGCACTGAGCACCCAGCACCCTGAGCACTGAGCACCCAGCACCCTGAGTACTGAGCACCCAGCAAACCGAGCACTGAGCACCCAGCACCCTGAGTACTGAGCACCCTGAGTACTGAGCACGCAGCAACCTGAGTACTGAGCACCCTGCACCCCGAGCACTGAGCTCCCTGAGTACTGAGCACCCAGCACCCTGAGCACTGAGCACCCAGCACCCTGAGTACTGAGCACTGAGCACCCAGAGAACTGAGCACCCAGCACCCCGAGGACTGAGCACCCAGCACCCTGTGCACTGAGCACTGAACATCCAGCACCCCGAGCACTGAGCACCCTGAGCTCTTAGCACCCAGAGTACTGAGCACCCAGCACCCTGAGTACGGAGCACCCAGCACCCTGAGCACTGAGCACCCAGCACCCTGAGTACTGAGCACCCAGCACCCTGAGTACTGAGCACCGAGCACCCCGAGCACTGAGCACCCAGCACCCTGAGCACTGAGCACCCAGCACCCCGAGCACTGTGCACCCAGCACCCTGAGCACTGAGCACACAGCACCCCGAGCACTGAGCACCCAGCACCCTGAGCACTGAGCACCCAGCACCCCGAGCACTGAGCACCCAGCACCCTGAGCACTGAGCACCCAGCACCCCGAGTACTGAGCACCGAGCACCCCGAGAACTGAGCACCCAGCACCCCGAGCACTGAGCACTGAGCACCCTGAGCACTGAGTACCCAGCACCCCGAGTACTGAGCACCCAGCAGCCCGAGCACTGAGCACCCAGCACCCCGAGCACTGAGCACCCAGCACCCTGAGTACTGAGCACCCAGCACCCCGAGCACTGAGCACCCAGCACCCCGAGCACTGAGCACCCAGCACACCGAGCACTGAGCAACGAGCACCCCGAGCACTGTGCACCCAGCACCCTGAGACCTGAGCACCCAGCACCCTGAGTACTGAGCACCCAGCATCCTGAGCACTGAGTACTGAGCACCCCGAGCACTGAGCACCCAGCACCCTGAACACTGAGCACCCAGCACCCCTTGCACTGAGCACCCAGCACCCGGAGTACTGAGCACGCAGCACCCTGAGTACTGAGCACCCAGCACCCCGAGCACTGAGCACCCAGCACCCTGAGCACTGAGCACCCAGGACCCTGAGTACTGAGCACCCAGCACCCCGAGCACTGAGCACCCAGCACCCTGAGTACTGAACACCCAGCACCCAGAGCACTGAGCACTGAGCACCCAGCACCCTGAGCACTGAGCACTGAGCAACCAGCACCCTGAGCACTGAGCACCCAGCACCCCGAGCACTGAGCACCCAGCACCCTGAGCACCCAGCACCCTGAGCACTGAGAACCCTGAGCACTGAGCAATGAGCACCCAGCACCCTGAGTACTGAGCACCCAACACTCTGAGCACTGAGCACCCAGCACGCTGAGTACTGAGCAGCCAGCACCCCGAGCACTGAGCACCCAGCACCCTGTGTACTGAGCACCGAGCACCCCGAGCACTGAGCACCCAGCACCCTGAGTACTGAGCACCCAGCACCCCGAGAATGAGCACCCAGCACCCCGAGCACTGAGCACCCAGCACCCTGAGCACTGAGCACCCAGCACCCTGAGTACTGAGCACCCAGCACCCTGAGCACTGAGCACCCAGCACCCTGAGTACTGAGCACCCTGAGTACTGAGCACGCAGCAACCTGAGTACTGAGCACCCTGCACCCCGAGCACTGAGCTCCCTGAGTACTGAGCACCCAGCACCCTGAGCACTGAGCACCCAGCACCCTGAGTACTGAGCACTGAGCACCCAGAGAACTGAGCACCCAGCACCCCGAGGACTGAGCACCCAGCACCCTGTGCACTGAGCACTGAGCATCCAGCACCCCGAGCACTGAGCACCCTGAGCTCTTAGCACCCAGAGTACTGAGCACCCAGCACCCTGAGCACGGAGCACCCAGCACCCTGAGCACTGAGCACCCAGCACCCTGAGTACTGAGCACCCAGCACCCTGAGTACTGAGCACCGAGCACCCCGAGCACTGAGCACCCAGCACCCTGAGCACTGAGCACCCAGCACCCCGAGCACTGTGCACCCAGCACCCTGAGCACTGAGCACACAGCACCCCGAGCACTGAGCACCCAGCACCCTGAGCACTGAGCACCCAGCACCCCGAGCACTGAGCACCCAGCACCCTGAGCACTGAGCACCCAGCACCCCGAGTACTGAGCACCGAGCACCCCGAGAACTGAGCACCCAGCACCCCGAGCACTGAGCACTGAGCACCCTGAGCACTGAGTACCCAGCACCCCGAGTACTGAGCACCCAGCAGCCCGAGCACTGAGCACCCAGCACCCCGAGCACTGAGCACCCAGCACCCTGGGTACTGAGCACCCAGCACGCCGAGCACTGAGCACCCAGCACCCCGAGCACTGAGCACCCAGCACACCGAGCACTGAGCAACGAGCACCCCGAGCACTGTGCACCCAGCACCCTGAGAACTGAGCACCCAGCACCCTGAGTACTGAGCACCCAGCATCCTGAGCACTGAGTACTGAGCACCCCGAGCACTGAGCACCCAGCACCCTGAACACTGAGCACCCAGCACCCCTTGCACTGAGCACCCAGCACCCGGAGTACTGAGCACGCAGCACCCTGAGTACTGAGCACCCAGCACCCCGAGCACTGAGCACCCAGCACCCTGAGCACTGAGCACCCAGGACCCTGAGTACTGAGCACCCAGCACCCCGAGCACTGAGCACCCAGCACCCTGAGTATTGAGCACCGAGCACCCCGAGCACTGAGCACCCAGCACCCTGAGTACTGAGCACCGAGCACCCCGAGCACTGAGCACCCAGCACCCTGAGTACTGAGCACCGAGCACCCCGAGCACTGAGCACCCAGCACCCTGAGTACTGAGCACGGAGCACCCTGAGTACTGTGCACCCAGCACCCCGAGCACTTAGCACCCAGCACCCTGAGTACTGAGCACCCAGCACCCTGAGCACTGAGCATCCAGCACCCCGAGCACTGAACACCCAGCACTCTGAGTACTGAGAACCGAGCACCCCGAGCACTGAGCACCCAGCACCTTGAGCACTGAGCACCCTGAGTACTGAGCACCCAGCACCCTGAGTACTGAGCACCCAGCACCCCGAGCACTGAGCACGGAGCACCCCGAGGACTGAGCACCCAGCACCCTGATCACTGAGCACAGAGCACCCCGAGGACTGAGCACCCAGCACACTGAGCACTGAGCACCCAGCACCCCGAGCACTGAGCACCCAGCACCCTGAGCACTGAGCACCCAGCACCCCGAGTACTGAGCACCGAGCACCCCGAGAACTGAGCACCCAGCACCCCGAGCACTGAGCACTGAGCACCCTGTGCACTGAGCACCCAGCACCCCGAGTACTGAGCACTGAGCACCCTAAGTACTGAGCACCCAGCACCCCGAGTACTGAGCACTGAGCACCATGAGTACTGAGCACCAAGTACCCTGCGCACTGAGCACTGAGAACCCTGAGTACTGAGCACCGAGCACCCCGAGCACTGAGCACCCAACACCCTGAGTACTGAGCACTGAGCTCCCCGAGCACTGAGCACCCTGAGTACTGAGCACCCAGCACCCTTAGTACTGAGCACCCAGCACCCCGAGAATGAGCACCCTGAGCACTGAGTACCCAGCACCATGAGTACTGAGCACCGAGCACCCTGAGCACTGAGCACCCAGCACCCTGAGTACTGAGCACCCAGCACCCTGAGTACTGAGCCCCCAGCAACCTGAGCACTGAGCACTGAGAACCCTGAGCACTGAGCACCCAGCACCCCGAGTACTGAGCAATGAGCACCCTGAGTACTGAGCACCCAGCAACCCAAGTACTGAGCACTGAGCACCCTGAGTACTGAGCAACCAGCACCCTGAGCACTGAGCACTGAGAACCCTGAGTACTGAGCACCGAGCACCCCGAGGACTGAGCACCCAGCACCCTGAGTACTGAGCACTGAGCACCCAGCACCCCGAGCACTGAGCACCCTGAGCTCTTAGCACCCTGAGTACTGAGCACCCAGCACCCTGAGTACTGAGCACCCAGCACCCTGAGCACTGAGCACCCAGCACCCCGAGCACTGAGCACCCAGCACCCTGAGTACTGAGCACTGAGCACCCAGCACCCCGAGCACTGAGCACTCAGCACCCTGTGTACTGTGCACTGAGTACCCAGTACCCCGTGCACTGAGACCCAGCACCCTGAGCACTGAGCACCCAGCACCCCGAATACTGAGCACCCAGCACCCTGAGTACTGAACACCCAGCACCCAGAGCACTGAGCACTGAGCACCCAGCACCCTGAGCACTGAGCACTGAGCAACCAGCACCCTGAGCACTGAGCACCCAGCACCCCGAGCACTGAGCACCCAGCACCCTGAGCACCCAGCACCCTGAGCACTGAGAACCCTGAGCACTGAGCAATGAGCACCCAGCACCCTGAGTACTGAGCACCCAACACTCTGAGCACTGAGCAGCCAGCACGCTTAGTACTGAGCACCCAGCACCCCGAGCACTGAGCACCCAGCACCCTGTGTACTGAGCACCGAGCACCCCGAGCACTGAGCACCCAGCACCCTGAGTACTGAGCACCCAGCACCCCGAGAATGAGCACCCAGCACCCCGAGCACTGAGCACCCAGCACCCTGAGCACTGAGCACCCAGCACCCTGAGTACTGAGCACCCAGCACCCCGAGCACTGAGCACCCAGCACCCTGAGTACTGAGCACCCTGAGTACTGAGCACGCAGCAACCTGAGTACTGAGCACCCTGCACCCCGAGCACTGAGCTCCCTGAGTACTGAGCACCCAGCACCCTGAGCACTGAGCACCCAGCACCCTGAGTACTGAGCTCTGAGCACCCAGAGAACTGAGCACCCAGCAACCCGAGGACTGAGCACCCAGCACCCTGTGCACTGAGCACTGAGCATCCAGCACCCCGAGCACTGAGCACCCTGAGCTCTTAGCACCCAGAGTACTGAGCACCCAGCACCCTGAGTACGGAGCACCCAGCACCCTGAGCACTGAGCACCCAGCACCCCGAGTACTGAGCACCCAGCACCCTGAGTACTGAGCACCGAGCACCCCGAGCACTGAGCACCCAGCACCCTGAGCACTGAGCACCCAGCACCCCGAGCACTGTGCACCCAGCACCCTGAGCACTGAGCACACAGCACCCCGAGCACTGAGCACCCAGCACCCTGAGCACTGAGCACCCAGCACCCCGAGCACTGAGCACCCAGCACCCTGAGCACTGAGCACCCAGCACCCCGAGTACTGAGCACCGAGCACCCCGAGAACTGAGCACCCAGCACCCCGAGCACTGAGCACTGAGCACCCTGAGCACTGAGTACCCAGCACCCCGAGTACTGAGCACCCAGCAGCCCGAGCACTGAGCACCCAGCACCCCGAGCACTGAGCACCCAGCACCCTGAGTACTGAGCACCCAGCACCCCGAGCACTGAGCACCCAGCACCCCGAGCACTGAGCACCCAGCACACCGAGCACTGAGCAACGAGCACCCCGAGCACTGTGCACCCAGCACCCTGAGAACTGAGCACCCAGCACCCTCAGTACTGAGCACCCAGCATAATGAGCACTGAGTACTGAGCACCCCGAGCACTGAGCACCCAGCACCCTGAGTACTGAGCACCCAGCACACTGAGCACTGAGCATCCAGCACCCCGAGCACTGAACACCCAGCACTCTGAGTACTGAGAACCGAGCACCCCGAGCACTGAGCACCCAGCACCTTGAGCACTGAGCACCCTGAGTACTGAGCACCCAGCACCCTGAGTACTGAGCACCCAGCACCAAGAGCACTGAGCACGGAGCACCCCGAGGACTGAGCAGCCAGCACCCTGATCACTGAGCACAGAGCACCCCGAGGACTGAGCACCCAGCACCCTGAGCACTGAGCACCCAGCACCCCGAGCACTGAGCACCCAGCACCCTGAGCACTGAGCACCCAGCACCCCGAGTACTGAGCACCGAGCACCCCGAGAACTGAGCACCCAGCACCCCGAGCACTGAGCACTGAGCACCCTGAGCACTGAGCACCCAGCACCCCGAGTACTGAGCACTGAGCACCCTAAGTACTGAGCACCCAGCACCCCGAGTACTGAGCACTGAGCACCATGAGTACTGAGCACCAAGTACCCTGCGCACTGAGCACTGAGAACCCTGAGTACTGAGCACCGAGCACCCCGAGCACTGAGCACCCAACACCCTGAGTACTGAGCACTGAGCTCCCCGAGCACTGAGCACCCTGAGTACTGAGCACCCAGCACCCTTAGTACTGAGCACCCAGCTCCCCGAGAATGAGCACCCTGAGCACTGAGTACCCAGCACCATGAGTACTGAGCACCGAGCACCCTGAGCACTGAGCACCCAGCACCCTGAGTACTGAGCACCCAGCACCCTGAGTACTGAGCACCCAGCAACCTGAGCACTGAGCACTGAGAACCCTGAGCACTGAGCACCCAGCACCCCGAGTACTGAGCAATGAGCACCCTGAGTACTGAGCACCCAGCACCCCAAGTACTGAGCACTGAGCACCCTGAGTACTGAGCACCCAACACCCTGAGCACTGAGCACTGAGAACCCTGAGTACTGAGCACCAAGCACCCCGAGCACTGAGCACCCAGCACCCCGAGGACTGAGCACCCAGCACCCTGAGTACTGAGCACTGAGCACCCAGCACCCCGAGCACTGAGCACCCTGAGCTCTTAGCACCCTGAGTACTGAGCACCCAGCACCCTGAGTACTGAGCACCCAGCACCCTGAGCACTGAGCACCCAGCACCCCGAGCACTGAGCACCCAGCACCCTGAGTACTGAGCACTGAGCACCCAGCACCCCGAGCACTGAGCACTCAGCACCCTGTGTACTGTGCACTGAGTACCCAGTACCCCGTGCACTGAGACCCAGCACCCTGAGCACTGAGCACCCAGCACCCCGAATACTGAGCACCCAGCACCCTGAGTACTGAACACCCAGCACCCAGAGCACTGAGCACTGAGCACCCAGCACCCTGAGCACTGAGCACTGAGCAACCAGCACCCTGAGCACTGAGCACCCAGCACCCCGTGCACTGAGCACCCAGCACCCTGAGCACACAGCACCCTGAGCACTGAGAACCCTGAGCACTGCGCAATGAGCACCCAGCACCCTGAGTACTGAGCACCCAACACTCTGAGCACTGAGCACCCAGCACGCTGAGTACTGAGCACCCAGCACCCCGAGCACTGAGCACCCAGCACCCTGTGTACTGAGCACCGAGCACCCCGAGCACTGAGCACCCAGCACCCTGAGTACTGAGCACCCAGCACCCCGAGAATGAGCACCCAGCACCCCGAGCACTGAGCACCCAGCACCCTGAGCACTGAGCACCCAGCACCCTGAGTACTGAGCACCCAGCACCCCGAGCACTGAGCACCCAGCACCCTGAGTACTGAGCACCCTGAGTACTGAGCACGCAGCAACCTGAGTACTGAGCACCCTGCACCCCGAGCACTGAGCTCCCTGAGTACTGAGCACCCAGCACCCTGAGCACTGAGCACCCAGCACCCTGAGTACTGAGCACTGAGCACCCAGAGAACTGAGCACCCAGCACCCCGAGGACTGAGCACCCAGCACCCTGTGCACTGAGCACTGAGCATCCAGCACCCCGAGCACTGAGCACCCTGAGCTCTTAGCACCCAGAGTACTGAGCACCCAGCACCCTGAGTACGGAGCACCCAGCACCCTGAGCACTGAGCACCCAGCACCCTGAGTACTGAGCACCCAGCACCCTGAGTACTGAGCACCGAGCACCCCGAGCACTGAGCACCCAGCACCCTGAGCACTGAGCACCCAGCACCCCGAGCACTGTGCACCCAGCACCCTGAGCACTGAGCACACAGCACCCCGAGCACTGAGCACCCAGCACCCTGAGCACTGAGCACCCAGCACCCCGAGCACTGAGCACCCAGCACCCTGAGCACTGAGCACCCAGCACCCCGAGTACTGAGCACCGAGCACCCCGAGAACTGAGCACCCAGCACCCCGAGCACTGAGCACTGAGCACCCTGAGCACTGAGTACCCAGCACCCCGAGTACTGAGCACCCAGCAGCCCGAGCACTGAGCACCCAGCACCCCGAGCACTGAGCACCCAGCACCCTGAGTACTGAGCACCCAGCACCCCGAGCACTGAGCACCCAGCACCCCGAGCACTGAGCACCCAGCACACCGAGCACTGAGCAACGAGCACCCCGAGCACTGTGCACCCAGCACCCTGAGACCTGAGCACCCAGCACCCTGAGTACTGAGCACCCAGCATCCTGAGCACTGAGTACTGAGCACCCCGAGCACTGAGCACCCAGCACCCTGAACACTGAGCACCCAGCACCCCTTGCACTGAGCACCCAGCACCCGGAGTACTGAGCACGCAGCACCCTGAGTACTGAGCACCCAGCACCCCGAGCACTGAGCACCCAGCACCCTGAGCACTGAGCACCCAGGACCCTGAGTACTGAGCACCCAGCACCCCGAGCACTGAGCACCCAGCACCCTGAGTACTGAACACCCAGCACCCAGAGCACTGAGCACTGAGCACCCAGCACCCTGAGCACTGAGCACTGAGCAACCAGCACCCTGAGCACTGAGCACCCAGCACCCCGAGCACTGAGCACCCAGCACCCTGAGCACCCAGCACCCTGAGCACTGAGAACCCTGAGCACTGAGCAATGAGCACCCAGCACCCTGAGTACTGAGCACCCAACACTCTGAGCACTGAGCACCCAGCACGCTGAGTACTGAGCACCCAGCACCCCGAGCACTGAGCACCCAGCACCCTTTGTACTGAGCACCGAGCACCCCGAGCACTGAGCACCCAGCACCCTGAGTACTGAGCACCCAGCACCCCGAGAATGAGCACCCAGCACCCCGAGCACTGAGCACCCAGCACCCTGAGCACTGAGCACCCAGCACCCTGAGTACTGAGCACCCAGCACCCTGAGCACTGAGCACCCAGCACCCTGAGTACTGAGCACCCTGAGTACTGAGCACGCAGCAACCTGAGTACTGAGCACCCTGCACCCCGAGCACTGAGCTCCCTGAGTACTGAGCACCCAGCACCCTGAGCACTGAGCACCCAGCACCCTGAGTACTGAGCACTGAGCACCCAGAGAACTGAGCACCCAGCACCCCGAGGACTGAGCACCCAGCACCCTGTGCACTGAGCACTGAGCATCCAGCACCCCGAGCACTGAGCACCCTGAGCTCTTAGCACCCAGAGTACTGAGCACCCAGCACCCTGAGCACGGAGCACCCAGCACCCTGAGCACTGAGCACCCAGCACCCTGAGTACTGAGCACCCAGCACCCTGAGTACTGAGCACCGAGCACCCCGAGCACTGAGCACCCAGCACCCTGAGCACTGAGCACCCAGCACCCCGAGCACTGTGCACCCAGCACCCTGAGCACTGAGCACACAGCACCCCGAGCACTGAGCACCCAGCACCCTGAGCACTGAGCACCCAGCACCCCGAGCACTGAGCACCCAGCACCCTGAGCACTGAGCACCCAGCACCCCGAGTACTGAGCACCGAGCACCCCGAGAACTGAGCACCCAGCACCCCGAGCACTGAGCACTGAGCACCCTGAGCACTGAGTACCCAGCACCCCGAGTAGTGAGCACCCAGCAGCCAGAGCACTGAGCACCCAGCACCCCGAGCACTGAGCACCCAGCACCCTGAGTACTGAGCACCCAGCACCCCGAGCACTGAGCACCCAGCACCCCGAGCACTGAGCACCCAGCACACCGAGCACTGAGCAACGAGCACCCCGAGCACTGTGCACCCAGCACCCTGAGAACTGAGCACCCAGCACCCTGAGTACTGAGCACCCAGCATCCTGAGCACTGAGTACTGAGCACCCCGAGCACTGAGCACCCAGCACCCTGAACACTGAGCACCCAGCACCCCTTGCACTGAGCACCCAGCACCCGGAGTACTGAGCACGCAGCACCCTGAGTACTGAGCACCCAGCACCCCGAGCACTGAGCACCCAGCACCCTGAGCACTGAGCACCCAGGACCCTGAGTACTGAGCACCCAGCACCCCGAGCACTGAGCACCCAGCACCCTGAGTATTGAGCACCGAGCACCCCGAGCACTGAGCACCCAGCACCCTGAGTACTGAGCACCGAGCACCCCGAGCACTGAGCACCCAGCACCCTGTGTACTGAGCACCGAGCACCCCGAGCACTGAGCACCCAGCACCCTGAGTACTGAGCACGGAGCACCCTGAGTACTGTGCACCCAGCACCCCGAGCACTTAGCACCCAGCACCCTGAGTACTGAGCACCCAGCACCCTGAGCACTGAGCATCCAGCACCCCGAGCACTGAACACCCAGCACTCTGAGTACTGAGAACCGAGCACCCCGAGCACTGAGCACCCAGCACCTTGAGCACTGAGCACCCTGAGTACTGAGCACCCAGCACCCTGAGTACTGAGCACCCAGCACCCCGAGCACTGAGCACGGAGCACCCCGAGGACTGAGCACCCAGCACCCTGATCACTGAGCACAGAGCACCCCGAGGACTGAGCACCCAGCACACTGAGCACTGAGCACCCAGCACCCCGAGCACTGAGCACCCAGCACCCTGAGCACTGAGCACCCAGCACCCCGAGTACTGAGCACCGAGCACCCCGAGAACTGAGCACCCAGCACCCCGAGCACTGAGCACTGAGCACCCTGAGCACTGAGCACCCAGCACCCCGAGTAATGAGCACTGAGCACCCTAAGTACTGAGCACCCAGCACCCCGAGTACTGAGCACTGAGCACCATGAGTACTGAGCACCAAGTACCCTGCGCACTGAGCACTGAGAACCCTGAGTACTGAGCACCGAGCACCCCGAGCACTGAGCACCCAACACCCTGAGTACTGAGCACTGAGCTCCCCGAGCACTGAGATACCCTGAGTACTGAGCACCCAGCACCCTTAGTACTGAGCACCCAGCACCCCGAGAATGAGCACCCTGAGCACTGAGTACCCAGCACCATGAGTACTGAGCACCGAGCACCCTGAGCACTGAGCACCCAGCACCCTGAGTACTGAGCACCCAGCACCCTGAGTACTGAGCCCCCAGCAACCTGAGCACTGAGCACTGAGAACCCTGAGCACTGAGCACCCAGCACCCCGAGTACTGAGCAATGAGCACCCTGAGTACTGAGCACCCAGCAACCCAAGTACTGAGCACTGAGCACCCTGAGTACTGAGCAACCAGCACCCTGAGCACTGAGCACTGAGAACCCTGAGTACTGAGCACCGAGCACCCCGAGGACTGAGCACCCAGCACCCTGAGTACTGAGCACTGAGCACCCAGCACCCCGAGCACTGAGCACCCTGAGCTCTTAGCACCCTGAGTACTGAGCACCCAGCACCCTGAGTACTGAGCACCCAGCACCCTGAGCACTGAGCACCCAGCACCCCGAGCACTGAGCACCCAGCACCCTGAGTACTGAGCACTGAGCACCCAGCACCCCGAGCACTGAGCACTCAGCACCCTGTGTACTGTGCACTGAGTACCCAGTACCCCGTGCACTGAGACCCAGCACCCTGAGCACTGAGCACCCAGCACCCCGAATACTGAGCACCCAGCACCCTGAGTACTGAACACCCAGCACCCAGAGCACTGAGCACTGAGCACCCAGCACCCTGAGCACTGAGCACTGAGCAACCAGCACCCTGAGCACTGAGCACCCAGCACCCCGAGCACTGAGCACCCAGCACCCTGAGCACCCAGCACCCTGAGCACTGAGAACCCTGAGCACTGAGCAATGAGCACCCAGCACCCTGAGTACTGAGCACCCAACACTCTGAGCACTGAGCAGCCAGCACGCTTAGTACTGAGCACCCAGCACCCCGAGCACTGAGCACCCAGCACCCTGTGTACTGAGCACCGAGCACCCCGAGCACTGAGCACCCAGCACCCTGAGTACTGAGCACCCAGCACCCCGAGAATGAGCACCCAGCACCCCGAGCACTGAGCACCCAGCACCCTGAGCACTGAGCACCCAGCACCCTGAGTACTGAGCACCCAGCACCCCGAGCACTGAGCACCCAGCACCCTGAGTACTGAGCACCCTGAGTACTGAGCACGCAGCAACCTGAGTACTGAGCACCCTGCACCCCGAGCACTGAGCTCCCTGAGTACTGAGCACCCAGCACCCTGAGCACTGAGCACCCAGCACCCTGAGTACTGAGCTCTGAGCACCCAGAGAACTGAGCACCCAGCACCCCGAGGACTGAGCACCCAGCACCCTGTGCACTGAGCACTGAGCATCCAGCACCCCGAGCACTGAGCACCCTGAGCTCTTAGCACCCAGAGTACTGAGCACCCAGCACCCTGAGTACGGAGCACCCAGCACCCTGAGCACTGAGCACCCAGCACCCTGAGTACTGAGCACCCAGCACCCTGAGTACTGAGCACCGAGCACCCCGAGCACTGAGCACCCAGCACCCTGAGCACTGAGCACCCAGCACCCCGAGCACTGTGCACCCAGCACCCTGAGCACTGAGCACACAGCACCCCGAGCACTGAGCACCCAGCACCCTGAGCACTGAGCACCCAGCACCCCGAGCACTGAGCACCCAGCACCCTGAGCACTGAGCACCCAGCACCCCGAGTACTGAGCACCGAGCACCCCGAGAACTGAGCACCCAGCACCCCGAGCACTGAGCACTGAGCACCCTGAGCACTGAGTACCCAGCACCCCGAGTACTGAGCACCCAGCAGCCCGAGCACTGAGCACCCAGCACCCCGAGCACTGAGCACCCAGCACCCTGAGTTCTGAGCACCCAGCACCCCGAGCACTGAGCACCCAGCACCCCGAGCACTGAGCACCCAGCACACCGAGCACTGAGCAACGAGCACCCCGAGCACTGTGCACCCAGCACCCTGAGAACTGAGCACCCAGCACCCTGAGTACTGAGCACCCAGCATCCTGAGCACTGAGTACTGAGCACCCCGAGCACTGAGCACCCAGCACCCTGAACACTGAGCACCCAGCACCCCTTGCACTGAGCACCCAGCACCCGGAGTACTGAGCACGCAGCACCCTGAGTACAGAGCACCCAGCACCCCGAGCACTGAGCACCCAGCACCCTGAGCACTGAGCAGGCAGGAACCTGAGTACTGAGCACCCAGCACCCCGAGCACTGAGCACCCAGCACCCTGAGTACTGAGCACCGAGCACCCCGAGCACTGAGCACCCAGCACCCTGAGTACTGAGCACCGAGCACCCCGAGCACTGAGCACCCAGCACCCTGAGTACTGAGCACCGAGCACCCCGAGCACTGAGCACCCAGCACCCTGAGTATTGAGCACGGAGCACCCTGAGTACTGTGCACCCAGCACCCCGAGCACTTAGCACCCAGCACCCTGAGTACTGAGCACCCAGCACACTGAGCACTGAGCATCCAGCACCCCGAGCACTGAACACCCAGCACTCTGAGTACTGAGAACCGAGCACCCCGAGCACTGAGCACCCAGCACCTTGAGCACTGAGCACCCTGAGTACTGAGCACCCAGCACCCTGAGTACTGAGCACCCAGCACCAAGAGCACTGAGCACGGAGCACCCCGAGGACTGAGCACCCAGCACCCTGATCACTGAGCACAGAGCACCCCGAGGACTGAGCACCCAGCACCCTGAGCACTGAGCACCCAGCACCCTGAGCACTGAGCACCCAGCACCCCGAGTACTGAGCACCGAGCACCCCGAGAACTGAGCACCCAGCACCCCGAGCACTGAGCACTGAGCACCCTGAGCACTGAGCACCCAGCACCCCGAGTACTGAGCACTGAGCACCCTAAGTACTGAGCACCCAGCACCCCGAGTACTGAGCACTGAGCACCATGAGTACTGAGCACCAAGTACCCTGCGCACTGAGCACTGAGAACCCTGAGTACTGAGCACCGAGCACCCCGAGCACTGAGCACCCAACACCCTGAGTACTGAGCACTGAGCTCCCCGAGCACTGAGCACCCTGAGTACTGAGCACCCAGCACCCTTAGTACTGAGCACCCAGCTCCCCGAGAATGAGCACCCTGAGCACTGAGTACCCAGCACCATGAGTACTGAGCACCGAGCACCCTGAGCACTGAGCACCCAGCACCCTGAGTACTGAGCACCCAGCACCCTGAGTACTGAGCACCCAGCAACCTGAGCACTGAGCACTGAGAACCCTGAGCACTGAGCACCCAGCACCCCGAGTACTGAGCAATGAGCACCCTGAGTACTGAGCACCCAGCACCCCAAGTACTGAGCACTGAGCACCCTGAGTACTGAGCACCCAACACCCTGAGCACTGAGCACTGAGAACCCTGAGTACTGAGCACCAAGCACCCCGAGCACTGAGCACCCAGCACCCCGAGGACTGAGCACCCAGCACCCTGAGTACTGAGCACTGAGCACCCAGCACCCCGAGCACTGAGCACCCTGAGCTCTTAGCACCCTGAGTACTGAGCACCCAGCACCCTGAGTACTGAGCACCCAGCACCCTGAGCACTGAGCACCCAGCACCCCGAGCACTGAGCACCCAGCACCCTGAGTACTGAGCACTGAGCACCCAGCACCCCGAGCACTGAGCACTCAGCACCCTGTGTACTGTGCACTGAGTACCCAGTACCCCGTGCACTGAGACCCAGCACCCTGAGCACTGAGCACCCAGCACCCCGAATACTGAGCACCCAGCACCCTGAGTACTGAACACCCAGCACCCAGAGCACTGAGCACTGAGCACCCAGCACCCTGAGCACTGAGCACTGAGCAACCAGCACCCTGAGCACTGAGCACCCAGCACCCCGAGCACTGAGCACCCAGCACCCTGAGCACACAGCACCCTGAGCACTGAGAACCCTGAGCACTGAGCAATGAGCACCCAGCACCCTGAGTACTGAGCACCCAACACTCTGAGCACTGAGCACCCAGCACGCTGAGTACTGAGCACCCAGCACCCCGAGCACTGAGCACCCAGCACCCTGTGTACTGAGCACCGAGCACCCCGAGCACTGAGCACCCAGCACCCTGAGTACTGAGCACCCAGCACCCCGAGAATGAGCACCCAGCACCCCGAGCACTGAGCACCCAGCACCCTGAGCACTGAGCACCCAGCACCCTGAGTACTGAGCACCCAGCACCCCGAGCACTGAGCACCCAGCACCCTGAGTACTGAGCACCCTGAGTACTGAGCACGCAGCAACCTGAGTACTGAGCACCCTGCACCCCGAGCACTGAGCTCCCTGAGTACTGAGCACCCAGCACCCTGAGCACTGAGCACCCAGCACCCTGAGTGCTGAGCACTGAGCACCCAGAGAACTGAGCACCCAGCACCCCGAGGACTGAGCACCCAGCACCCTGTGCACTGAGCACTGAGCATCCAGCACCCCGAGCACTGAGCACCCTGAGCTCTTAGCACCCAGAGTACTGAGCACCCAGCACCCTGAGTACGGAGCACCCAGCACCCTGAGCACTGAGCACCCAGCACCCTGAGTACTGAGCACCCAGCACCCTGAGTACTGAGCACCGAGCACCCCGAGCACTGAGCACCCAGCACCCTGAGCACTGAGCACCCAGCACCCCGAGCACTGTGCACCCAGCACCCTGAGCACTGAGCACACAGCACCCCGAGCACTGAGCACCCAGCACCCTGAGCACTGAGCACCCAGCACCCCGAGCACTGAGCACCCAGCACCCTGAGCACTGAGCACCCAGCACCCCGAGTACTGAGCACCGAGCACCCCGAGAACTGAGCACCCAGCACCCCGAGCACTGAGCACTGAGCACCCTGAGCACTGAGTACCCAGCACCCCGAGTACTGAGCACCCAGCAGCCCGAGCACTGAGCACCCAGCACCCCGAGCACTGAGCACCCAGCACCCTGAGTACTGAGCACCCAGCACCCCGAGCACTGAGCACCCAGCACCCCGAGCACTGAGCACCCAGCACACCGAGCACTGAGCAACGAGCACCCCGAGCACTGTGCACCCAGCACCCTGAGACCTGAGCACCCAGCACCCTGAGTACTGAGCACCCAGCATCCTGAGCACTGAGTACTGAGCACCCCGAGCACTGAGCACCCAGCACCCTGAACACTGAGCACCCAGCACCCCTTGCACTGAGCACCCAGCACCCGGAGTACTGAGCACGCAGCACCCTGAGTACTGAGCACCCAGCACCCCGAGCACTGAGCACCCAGCACCCTGAGCACTGAGCACCCAGGACCCTGAGTACTGAGCACCCAGCACCCCGAGCACTGAGCACCCAGCACCCTGAGTACTGAGCACCGAGCACCCCGAGCACTGAGCACCCAGCACCCTGAGTACTGAGCACCGAGCACCCCGAGCACTGAGCACCCAGCACCCTGAGTACTGAGCACCGAGCACCCCGAGCACTGAGCACCCAGCACCCTGAGTACTGAGCACGGAGCACCCTGAGTACTGTGCACCCAGCACCCCGAGCACTTAGCACCCAGCACCCTGAGTACTGAGCACCCAGCACACTGAGCACTGAGCATCCAGCACCCCGAGCACTGAACACCCAGCACTCTGAGTACTGAGAACCGAGCACCCCGAGCACTGAGCACCCAGCACCTTGAGCACTGAGCACCCTGAGTACTGAGCACCCAGCACCCTGAGTACTGAGCACCCAGCACCAAGAGCACTGAGCACGGAGCACCCCGAGGACTGAGCACCCAGCACCCTGATCACTGAGCACAGAGCACCCCGAGGACTGAGCACCCAGCACCCTGAGCACTGAGCACCCAGCACCCCGAGCACTGAGCACCCAGCACCCCGAGCACTGAGCACCCAGCACCTTGAGCACTGAGCACCCTGAGTACTGAGCACCCAGCACCCTGAGTACTGAGCACCCAGCACCAAGAGCACTGAGCACGGAGCACCCCGAGGACTGAGCACCCAGCACCCTGATCACTGAGCACAGAGCACCCCGAGGACTGAGCACCCAGCACCCTGAGCACTGAGCACCCAGCACCCCGAGCACTGAGCACCCAGCACCCTGAGCACTGAGCACCCAGCACCCCGAGTACTGAGCACCGAGCACCCCGAGAACTGAGCACCCAGCACCCCGAGCACTGAGCACTGAGCACCCTGAGCACTGAGCACCCAGCACCCCGAGTACTGAGCACTGAGCACCCTAAGTACTGAGCACCCAGCACCCCGAGTACTGAGCACTGAGCACCATGAGTACTGAGCACCAAGTACCCTGCGCACTGAGCACTGAGAACCCTGAGTACTGAGCACCGAGCACCCCGAGCACTGAGCAGCCAACACCCTGAGTACTGAGCACTGAGCTCCCCGAGCACTGAGCACCCTGAGTACTGAGCACCCAGCACCCTTAGTACTGAGCACCCAGCACCCCGAGAATGAGCACCCTGAGCACTGAGTACCCAGCACCATGAGTACTGAGCACCGAGCACCCTGAGCACTGAGCACCCAGCACCCTGAGTACTGAGCACCCAGCACCCTGAGTACTGAGCACCCAGCAACCTGAGCACTGAGCACTGAGAACCCAGCACCCCGAGCACTGAGCACTCAGCACCCTGTGTACTGAGCACTGAGTACGGAGTACCCCGTGCACTGAGACCCAGCACCCTGAGCACTGAGCACCCAGCACCCCGAGTACTGAGCAACCAGCAGCCCGAGCACTGAGCACCCAGCACCCCGAGCACTGAGCACCCAGCACCCTGAGTACTGAGCGCCCAGCACCCTGAGCACTGAGCACCCAGCACCCTGAGCACTGAGCACCCAGCACCCCGAGCACTGAGCAACGAGCACCACGAGCACTGAGCACCCAGCACCCTGAGTACTGAGCACCCAGCACCCTGAGTACTGAGCACCCAGCATCCTGAGCACTGAGTACTGAGCACCCCGAGCACTGAGCACCCAGCACCCTGAGCACTGAGCACCCAACACCCCTTGCACTGAGCACCCAGCACCCTGAGCACTGTGCACCCAGGACCCTGAGTACTGAGCACCCAGCACCCCGAGCACTGAGCACCCAGCACCCTGAGTACTGAGCACCGAGCACCCCGAGCACTGAGCAGCAAGCACCCCGAGCTCTGAGCACCCAGCACCCTGAGCCCCCAGCACCCTGAGCACCCAGCACCCTGAGCACGGAGCACCCTGAGCACTGAGCACTGAGCACCCAGCACCCTGAGCACTGAGCACCCAGCACCCCGAGCACTGAGCACCCAGCACCCTGAGCACCCAGCACCCTGAACACCCAGCACCCTGAACACGGAGCACCCTGAGCACTGAGCACTGAGCACCCAGCACCCTGAGTACTGAGCACTGAGCACCCAGCACCCTGAGTACTGAGCACCCAGCACCCCGAGCACTGAGCACCCAGCACCCTGTGTACTGAGCACCGAGCACCCGGAGTACTGAGCACCCAGCACCCTGAGGACTGAGCACTGAGCACTCTGAGCACTGAGCACCCAGCACCCCGAGTACTGAGCACTGAGCACCTTGAGTACTGAGCACCCAGCACCCCGAGTACTGAGCACTGAGCACCATGAGTACTGAGCACCGAGCACCCCGAGCACTGAGCACCCAGCACCCTGAGTACTGAGCACCGAGCTCCCCGAGCACTGAGCACCCTGAGCACTAAGCACTGAGAACCCTGAGTACTGAGCACCGAGCACCCAGAGCACTGAGCACCCAGCACCCGGAGCACTGAGCACCCAGCACCCTGAGTACTGAGCACTGAGCACCCAGCAACCCGAGCACTGAGCACTCAGCACCCTGTGTACTGAGCACTGAGTACCCAGTACCCCCGAGCACTGAGACCCAGCACCCTGAGCACTGAGCACGAAGCACCCCGAGTACTGAGCACCCAGCACCCCGAGCACTGAGCACCCAGCACCCCGAGCACTGAGCACCCAGCACCCTGAGTACTGAGCACCCAGCACCCCGAACACTGAGCACCCAGCACCCCGAGCACTGTGCACCCAGCACCCTGAGAACTGAGCACCCAGCACCGTGAGTACTGAGCACCCAGCATCCTCAGCACTGAGCACCCAGCACCCTGAGCACTGAGCACGAAGCACCCCGAGTACTGAGCACCCAGCACCCCGAGCACTGAGCACCCAGCACCCCGAGCACTGAGCACCCAGCACCCTGAGTACTGAGCACCCAGAACCCCGAGCACTGAGCACCGAGCACCCCGAGCACTGTGCACCCAGCACCCTGAGAACTGAGCACCCAGCACCGTGAGTACTGAGCACCCAGCATCCTCAGCACTGAGCACCCAGCACCCTGAGCAGTGAGCACCCAGGACCCTGAGTACTGAGCACCCAGCACCCTGAGTACTGAACACCCAGCACCCAGAGCACTGAGCACTGAGCACCCAGCACCCTGAGCACTGAGCACTGAGCAACCAGCACCCTGAGCACCGAGCACCCAGCACCCCGAGCACTGAGCACCCAGCACCCTGAGCACCCAACACTCTGAGCACTGAGCACCCAGCACGCTGAGTACTGAGCACCCAGCACCCTGAGTACTGAGCACCCAGCACCCCGAGAATGAGCACCCAGCACCCCGAGCAGTGAGCACCCAGCACCCTGAGTACTGAGCACCCAGCAACCTGAGCACTGAGCACTGAGCACCCAGCACCCTGGGTACTGAGCACCCAGCACCCCGAGCACTGAGCACCCAGCACCCTGAGTCCTGAGCACCCTGAGTACTGAGCACCCAGCAACCTGAGTACTGAGCACCCTGCACCCCGAGCACTGAGCTCCCTGAGTACTGAGCACCCAGCACCCTGAGCACTGAGCACCCAGCACCCTGAGTACTGAGCACTGAGCACCCAGAGAACTGAGCACCCAGCACCCTGAGGACTGAGCACCCAGCACCCTGTGCACTGAGCACTGAGCATCCAGCAACCCGAGCACTGAGCACCCTGAGCTCTTAGCACCCTGAGTACTGAGCACCCAGCACCCTGAGTACGGAGCACCCAGCACCCTGAGCACTGAGCAACCAGCACCCTGAGTACTGAGCACCCAGCACCCTGAGTACTGAGCACCGAGCACCCCGAGCACTGAGCACACAGCACACTGAGCAGTGAGCACCCAGCACCCCGAGCACTGTGCACCCAGCACCCTGAGCACTGAGCACACAGCACCCCGAGCACTGAGCACCCAGCACCCTGAGCACTGAGCACCCAGCACCCCGAGCACTGAGCACCCAGCACCCTGAGCACTGAGCACCCCGAGGACTGAGCACCCAGCACCCTGATCACTGAGCACAGAGCACCCCGAGGACTGAGCACCCAGCACCCTGAGCACTGAGCACCCAGCACCCCGAGCACTGAGCACCCAGCACCCTGAGCACTGAGCACCCAGGACCCTGAGTACTGAGCACCCAGCACCCCGAGCACTGAGCACCCAGCACCCTGAGTACTGAGCACCGAGCACCCCGAGCACTGAGCACCCAGCACCCTGAGTACTGAGCACCGAGCACCCCGAGCACTGAGCACCCAGCACCCTGAGTACTGAGCACCGAGCACCCCGAGCACTGAGCACCCAGCACCCTGAGTACTGAGCACGGAGCACCCTGAGTACTGTGCACCCAGCACCCCGAGCACTTAGCACCCAGCACCCTGAGTACTGAGCACCCAGCACCCTGAGCACTGAGCATCCAGCACCCCGAGCACTGAACACCCAGCACTCTGAGTACTGAGAACCGAGCACCCCGAGCACTGAGCACCTAGCACCTTGAGCACTGAGCACCCTGAGTACTGAGCACCCAGCACCATGAGTACTGAGCACCCAGCACCCCGAGCACTGAGCACGGAGCACCCCGAGGACTGAGCACCCAGCACCCTGATCACTGAGCACAGAGCACCCCGAGGACTGAGCACCCAGCACCCTGAGCACTGAGCACCCAGCACCCCGAGCACTGAGCACCCAGCACCCTGAGCACTGAGCACCCAGCACCCCGAGTACTGAGCACAGAGCACCCCGAGAACTGAGCACCCAGCACCCCGAGCACTGAGCACTGAGCAACCTGAGCACTGAGCACCCAGCACCCTGAGTACTGAGCACTGAGCACCCTAAGTACTGAGCACCCAGCACCCCCCCCAGTACTGAGCTCTGAGCAGCATGAGTACTGAGCACCAAGTACCCTGCGCACTGAGCACTGAGAACCCTGAGTACAGAGCACCGAGCACCCCAAGCACTGAGCACCCAGCACCCTGAGTACTGAGCACCGAGCTCCCCGAGCACTGAGCACCCTGAGTACTGAGCACCCAGCACCCTTAGTACTGAGCACCCAGCACCCCGAGAATGAGCACCCTGAGCACTGAGTACCCAGCACCATGAGTACTGAGCACCGAGCACCCTGAGCACTGAGCACCCAGCACCCTGAGTACTGAGCACCCAGCACCCTGAGTACTGAGCACCCAGCAACCTGAGCACTGAGCACTGAGAACCCTGAGCACTGAGCACCCAGCACCCCGAGTACTGAGCAATGAGCACCCTGAGTACTGAGCACCCAGCACCCCGAGTACTGAGCACTGAGCACCCTGAGTACTGAGCACCCAGCACCCTGAGCACTGAGCACTGAGAACCCTGAGTACTGAGCACCGAGCACCCCAAGCACTGAGCACCCAGCACCCCGAGGACTGAGCACCCAGCACCCTGAGTACTGAGCACTGAGCACCCAGCACCCCGAGCACTGAGCACTCAGCACCCTGTGTACTGAGCACTGAGTACGGAGTACCCCGTGCACTGAGACACAGCACCCTGAGCACTGAGTACCCAGCACCCCGAGTACTGAGCAACCAGCAGCCCGAGCACTGAGCACCCAGCACCCCGAGCACTGAGCACCCAGCACCCTGAGTACTGAGCACCCAGCACGCCGAGCACTGAGCACCCAGCACCCTGAGCACTGAGCACCCAGCACCCCGAGCACTGAGCAACGAGCACCCCGAGCACTGAGCACCCAGCACCCTGAGTACTGAGCACCCAGCACCCTGAGTACTGAGCACCCAGCATCCTGAGCACTGAGTACTGAGCACCCCGAGCACTGAGCACCCAGCACCCTGAGCACTGAGCACCCAGCACCCCTTGCACTGAGCACCCAGCACCCGGAGTACTGAGCACCCAGCACCCCTTGCACTGAGCACCCAGCACCCTGAGTTCTGAGCACCCAGGACCCCGAGCACTGAGCACCCAGCACCCTAAGCACTGTGCACCCAGGACCCTGAGTACTGAGCACCAAGCACCCCGAGCACTGAGCACCCAGCACCCTGAGTACTGAGCACTGAGCACCCAGCACCCCGAGCACTGAGCACTCAGCACCCTGTGTACTGAGCACTGAGTACCCAGTACCCCGTGCACTGAGACCCAGCACCCAGAGCACTGAGCACCCAGCAACCCGAGTACTGAGCACCCAGCAGCCCGAGCACTGAGCACCCAGCACCCCGAGCACTGAGCACCCAGCACCCTGAGTACTGAGCACCCAGCACCCCGAGCACTGAGCACCCAGCACCCCGAGCACTGAGCACCCAGCACACCGAGCACTGAGCAACGAGCACCCCGAGCACTGTGCACCCAGCACCCTGAGAACTGAGCACCCAGCACCCTGAGTACTGAGCACCCAGCATCCTGAGCACTGAGTACTGAGCACCCCGAGCACTGAGCACCCAGCACCCTGAACACTGAGCACCCAGCACCCCTTGCACTGAGCACCCAGCACCCGGAGTACTGAGCACGCAGCACCCTGAGTACTGAGCACCCAGCACCCCGAGCACTGAGCACCCAGCACCCTGAGCACTGAGCACCCAGGACCCTGAGTACTGAGCACCCAGCACCCCGAGCATTGAGCACCCAGCACCCTGAGTACTGAGCACCGAGCACCCCGAGCACTGAGCACCAAGCACCCCGAGCACTGAGAACCCAGCACCCAGAGTACTGAGCACCAAGCACCCCGAGCACTGAGCACCCAGCACCCTGAGTACTGAGCACCGAGCATCCCGAGCACTGAGCACCCAGCACCCTGAGTACTGAGCACGGAGCACCATGAGTACTGTGCACCCAGCACCCCGAGCACTTAGCACCCAGCACCCTGAGTACTGAGCACCCAGCACACTGAGCACTGAGCATCCAGCACCCCGAGCACTGAGCACCCAGCACTCTGAGTACTGAGAACCGAGCACCCCGAGCACTGAGCACCCAGCACCTTGAGCACTGATCAAGCTGAGTACTGAGCACCCAGCACCCTGAGTACTGAGCACCCAGCACCCCGAGCACTGAGCACGGAGTACCCCGAGGACTGAGCACCCAGCACCCTGATCACTGAGCACAGAGCACCCCGAGGACTGAGCACCCAGCACCCTGAGCACTGAGCACCCAGCACCCCGAGCACTGAGCACCCAGCACCCTGAGCACTGAGCACCCAGCACCCCGAGTACTGAGCACCGAGCACCCCGAGAACTGAGCACCCAGCACCCCGAGCACTGAGCACTGAGCACCCTGAGCACTGAGCACCGAGCACGCCGAGTACTAAGCACTGAGCACCCCGAGCACTGAGCACCCAGCACCCTGAGCACCCAGCACCCTGAACACCCAGCACCCTGAACACGGAGCACCCTGAGCACTGAGCACTGAGCACCCAGCACCCTGAGTACTGAGCACTGAGCACCCAGCACCCTGAGTACTGAGCACCCAGCACCCCGAGCACTGAGCACCCAGCACCCTGTGTACTGAGCACCGAGCACCCGGAGTACTGAGCACCCAGCACCCTGAGGACTGAGCACTGAGCACTCTGAGCACTGAGCACCCAGCACCCCGAGTACTGAGCACTGAGCACCTTGAGTACTGAGCACCCAGCACCCCGAGTACTGAGCACTGAGCACCATGAGTACTGAGCACCGAGCACCCCGAGCACTGAGCACCCAGCACCCTGAGTACTGAGCACCGAGCTCCCCGAGCACTGAGCACCCTGAGCACTAAGCACTGAGAACCCTGAGTACTGAGCACCGAGCACCCAGAGCACTGAGCACCCAGCACCCGGAGCACTGAGCACCCAGCACCCTGAGTACTGAGCACTGAGCACCCAGCAACCCGAGCACTGAGCACTCAGCACCCTGTGTACTGAGCACTGAGTACCCAGTACCCCCGAGCACTGAGACCCAGCACCCTGAGCACTGAGCACGAAGCACCCCGAGTACTGAGCACCCAGCACCCCGAGCACTGAGCACCCAGCACCCCGAGCACTGAGCACCCAGCACCCTGAGTACTGAGCACCCAGCACCCCGAACACTGAGCACCCAGCACCCCGAGCACTGTGCACCCAGCACCCTGAGAACTGAGCACCCAGCACCGTGAGTACTGAGCACCCAGCATCCTCAGCACTGAGCACCCAGCACCCTGAGCACTGAGCACGAAGCACCCCGAGTACTGAGCACCCAGCACCCCGAGCACTGAGCACCCAGCACCCTGAGCACTGAGCACCCAGCACCCTGAGTACTGAGCACCCAGAACCCCGAGCACTGAGCACCGAGCACCCCGAGCACTGTGCACCCAGCACCCTGAGAACTGAGCACCCAGCACCGTGAGTACTGAGCACCCAGCATCCTCAGCACTGAGCACCCAGCACCCTGAGCAGTGAGCACCCAGGACCCTGAGTACTGAGCACCCAGCACCCTGAGTACTGAACACCCAGCACCCAGAGCACTGAGCACTGAGCACCCAGCACCCTGAGCACTGAGCACTGAGCAACCAGCACCCTGAGCACCGAGCACCCAGCACCCCGAGCACTGAGCACCCAGCACCCTGAGCACCCAACACTCTGAGCACTGAGCACCCAGCACGCTGAGTACTGAGCACCCAGCACCCTGAGTACTGAGCACCCAGCACCCCGAGAATGAGCACCCAGCACCCCGAGCAGTGAGCACCCAGCACCCTGAGTACTGAGCACCCAGCAACCTGAGCACTGAGCACTGAGCACCCAGCACCCTGGGTACTGAGCACCCAGCACCCCGAGCACTGAGCACCCAGCACCCTGAGTCCTGAGCACCCTGAGTACTGAGCACCCAGCAACCTGAGTACTGAGCACCCTGCACCCCGAGCACTGAGCTCCCTGAGTACTGAGCACCCAGCACCCTGAGCACTGAGCACCCAGCACCCTGAGTACTGAGCACTGAGCACCCAGAGAACTGAGCACCCAGCACCCTGAGGACTGAGCACCCAGCACCCTGTGCACTGAGCACTGAGCATCCAGCAACCCGAGCACTGAGCACCCTGAGCTCTTAGCACCCTGAGTACTGAGCACCCAGCACCCTGAGTACGGAGCACCCAGCACCCTGAGCACTGAGCAACCAGCACCCTGAGTACTGAGCACCCAGCACCCTGAGTACTGAGCACCGAGCACCCCGAGCACTGAGCACACAGCACACTGAGCAGTGAGCACCCAGCACCCCGAGCACTGTGCACCCAGCACCCTGAGCACTGAGCACACAGCACCCCGAGCACTGAGCACCCAGCACCCTGAGCACTGAACACCCAGCACCCCGAGCACTGAGCACCCAACACCCTGAGCACTGAGCACCCCGAGGACTGAGCACCCAGCACCCTGATCACTGAGCACAGAGCACCCCGAGGACTGAGCACCCAGCACCCTGAGCACTGAGCACCCAGCACCCCGAGCACTGAGCACCCAGCACCCTGAGCACTGAGCACCCAGGACCCTGAGTACTGAGCACCCAGCACCCCGAGCACTGAGCACCCAGCACCCTGAGTACTGAGCACCGAGCACCCCGAGCACTGAGCACCCAGCACCCTGAGTACTGAGCACCGAGCACCCCGAGCACTGAGCACCCAGCACCCTGAGTACTGAGCACCGAGCACCCCGAGCACTGAGCACCCAGCACCCTGAGTACTGAGCACGGAGCACCCTGAGTACTGTGCACCCAGCACCCCGAGCACTTAGCACCCAGCACCCTGAGTACTGAGCACCCAGCACCCTGAGCACTGAGCATCCAGCACCCCGAGCACTGAACACCCAGCACTCTGAGTACTGAGAACCGAGCACCCCGAGCACTGAGCACCCAGCACCTTGAGCACTGAGCACCCTGAGTACTGAGCACCCAGCACCATGAGTACTGAGCACCCAGCACCCCGAGCACTGAGCACGGAGCACCCCGAGGACTGAGCACCCAGCACCCTGATCACTGAGCACAGAGCACCCCGAGGACTGAGCACCCAGCACCCTGAGCACTGAGCACCCAGCACCCCGAGCACTGAGCACCCAGCACCCTGAGCACTGAGCACCCAGCACCCCGAGTACTGAGCACAGAGCACCCCGAGAACTGAGCACCCAGCACCCCGAGCACTGAGCACTGAGCAACCTGAGCACTGAGCACCCAGCACCCTGAGTACTGAGCACTGAGCACCCTAAGTACTGAGCACCCAGCACCCCCCCCAGTACTGAGCTCTGAGCAGCATGAGTACTGAGCACCAAGTACCCTGCGCACTGAGCACTGAGAACCCTGAGTACAGAGCACCGAGCACCCCAAGCACTGAGCACCCAGCACCCTGAGTACTGAGCACCGAGCTCCCCGAGCACTGAGCACCCTGAGTACTGAGCACCCAGCACCCTTAGTACTGAGCACCCAGCACCCCGAGAATGAGCACCCTGAGCACTGAGTACCCAGCACCATGAGTACTGAGCACCAAGCACCCTGAGCACTGAGCACCCAGCACCCTGAGTACTGAGCACCCAGCACCCTGAGTACTGAGCACCCAGCAACCTGAGCACTGAGCACTGAGAACCCTGAGCACTGAGCACCCAGCACCCCGAGTACTGAGCAATGAGCACCCTGAGTACTGAGCACCCAGCACCCCGAGTACTGAGCACTGAGCACCCTGAGTACTGAGCACCCAGCACCCTGAGCACTGAGCACTGAGAACCCTGAGTACTGAGCACCGAGCACCCCAAGCACTGAGCACCCAGCACCCCGAGGACTGAGCACCCAGCACCCTGAGTACTGAGCACTGAGCACCCAGCACCCCGAGCACTGTGCACCCAGCACCCTGAGAACTGAGCACCCAGCACCGTGAGTACTGAGCACCCAGCATCCTCAGCACTGAGCACCCAGCACCCTGAGCAGTGAGCACCCAGGACCCTGAGTACTGAGCACCCAGCACCCTGAGTACTGAACACCCAGCACCCAGAGCACTGAGCACTGAGCACCCAGCACCCTGAGCACTGAGCACTGAGCAACCAGCACCCTGAGCACCGAGCACCCAGCACCCCGAGCACTGAGCACCCAGCACCCTGAGCACCCAACACTCTGAGCACTGAGCACCCAGCACGCTGAGTACTGAGCACCCAGCACCCTGAGTACTGAGCACCCAGCACCCCGAGAATGAGCACCCAGCACCCCGAGCAGTGAGCACCCAGCACCCTGAGTACTGAGCACCCAGCAACCTGAGCACTGAGCACTGAGCACCCAGCACCCTGGGTACTGAGCACCCAGCACCCCGAGCACTGAGCACCCAGCACCCTGAGTCCTGAGCACCCTGAGTACTGAGCACCCAGCAACCTGAGTACTGAGCACCCTGCACCCCGAGCACTGAGCTCCCTGAGTACTGAGCACCCAGCACCCTGAGCACTGAGCACCCAGCACCCTGAGTACTGAGCACTGAGCACCCAGAGAACTGAGCACCCAGCACCCTGAGGACTGAGCACCCAGCACCCTGTGCACTGAGCACTGAGCATCCAGCAACCCGAGCACTGAGCACCCTGAGCTCTTAGCACCCTGAGTACTGAGCACCCAGCACCCTGAGTACGGAGCACCCAGCACCCTGAGCACTGAGCAACCAGCACCCTGAGTACTGAGCACCCAGCACCCTGAGTACTGAGCACCGAGCACCCCGAGCACTGAGCACACAGCACACTGAGCAGTGAGCACCCAGCACCCCGAGCACTGTGCACCCAGCACCCTGAGCACTGAGCACACAGCACCCCGAGCACTGAGCACCCAGCACCCTGAGCACTGAACACCCAGCACCCCGAGCACTGAGCACCCAACACCCTGAGCACTGAGCACCCCGAGGACTGAGCACCCAGCACCCTGATCACTGAGCACAGAGCACCCCGAGGACTGAGCACCCAGCACCCTGAGCACTGAGCACCCAGCACCCCGAGCACTGAGCACCCAGCACCCTGAGCACTGAGCACCCAGGACCCTGAGTACTGAGCACCCAGCACCCCGAGCACTGAGCACCCAGCACCCTGAGTACTGAGCACCGAGCACCCCGAGCACTGAGCACCCAGCACCCTGAGTACTGAGCACCGAGCACCCCGAGCACTGAGCACCCAGCACCCTGAGTACTGAGCACCGAGCACCCCGAGCACTGAGCACCCAGCACCCTGAGTACTGAGCACGGAGCACCCTGAGTACTGTGCACCCAGCACCCCGAGCACTTAGCACCCAGCACCCTGAGTACTGAGCACCCAGCACCCTGAGCACTGAGCATCCAGCACCCCGAGCACTGAACACCCAGCACTCTGAGTACTGAGAACCGAGCACCCCGAGCACTGAGCACCCAGCACCTTGAGCACTGAGCACCCTGAGTACTGAGCACCCAGCACCATGAGTACTGAGCACCCAGCACCCCGAGCACTGAGCACGGAGCACCCCGAGGACTGAGCACCCAGCACCCTGATCACTGAGCACAGAGCACCCCGAGGACTGAGCACCCAGCACCCTGAGCACTGAGCACCCAGCACCCCGAGCACTGAGCACCCAGCACCCTGAGCACTGAGCACCCAGCACCCCGAGTACTGAGCACAGAGCACCCCGAGAACTGAGCACCCAGCACCCCGAGCACTGAGCACTGAGCAACCTGAGCACTGAGCACCCAGCACCCTGAGTACTGAGCACTGAGCACCCTAAGTACTGAGCACCCAGCACCCCCCCCAGTACTGAGCTCTGAGCAGCATGAGTACTGAGCACCAAGTACCCTGCGCACTGAGCACTGAGAACCCTGAGTACAGAGCACCGAGCACCCCAAGCACTGAGCACCCAGCACCCTGAGTACTGAGCACCGAGCTCCCCGAGCACTGAGCACCCTGAGTACTGAGCACCCAGCACCCTTAGTACTGAGCACCCAGCACCCCGAGAATGAGCACCCTGAGCACTGAGTACCCAGCACCATGAGTACTGAGCACCAAGCACCCTGAGCACTGAGCACCCAGCACCCTGAGTACTGAGCACCCAGCACCCTGAGTACTGAGCACCCAGCAACCTGAGCACTGAGCACTGAGAACCCTGAGCACTGAGCACCCAGCACCCCGAGTACTGAGCAATGAGCACCCTGAGTACTGAGCACCCAGCACCCCGAGTACTGAGCACTGAGCACCCTGAGTACTGAGCACCCAGCACCCTGAGCACTGAGCACTGAGAACCCTGAGTACTGAGCACCGAGCACCCCAAGCACTGAGCACCCAGCACCCCGAGGACTGAGCACCCAGCACCCTGAGTACTGAGCACTGAGCACCCAGCACCCCGAGCACTGAGCACTCAGCACCCTGTGTACTGAGAACTGAGTACGGAGTACCCCGTGCACTGAGACACAGCACCCTGAGCACTGAGTACCCAGCACCCCGAGTACTGAGCAACCAGCAGCCCGAGCACTGAGCACCCAGCACCCCGAGCACTGAGCACCCAGCACCCTGAGTACTGAGCACCCAGCACGCCGAGCACTGAGCACCCAGCACCCTGAGCACTGAGCACCCAGCACCCCGAGCACTGAGCAACGAGCACCCCGAGCACTGAGCACCCAGCACCCTGAGTACTGAGCACCCAGCACCCTGAGTACTGAGCACCCAGCATCCTGAGCACTGAGTACTGAGCACCCCGAGCACTGAGCACCCAGCACCCTGAGCACTGAGCACCCAGCACCCCTTGCACTGAGCACCCAGCACCCGGAGTACTGAGCACCCAGCACCCCTTGCACTGAGCACCCAGCACCCTGAGTTCTGAGCACCCAGGACCCCGAGCACTGAGCACCCAGCACCCTAAGCACTGTGCACCCAGGACCCTGAGTACTGAGCACCAAGCACCCCGAGCACTGAGCACCCAGCACCCTGAGTACTGAGCACTGAGCACCCAGCACCCCGAGCACTGAGCACTCAGCACCCTGTGTACTGAGCACTGAGTACCCAGTACCCCGTGCACTGAGACCCAGCACCCTGAGCACTGAGCACCCAGCAACCCGAGTACTGAGCACCCAGCAGCCCGAGCACTGAGCACCCAGCACCCCGAGCACTGAGCACCCAGCACCCTGAGTACTGAGCACCCAGCACCCCGAGCACTGAGCACCCAGCACCCCGAGCACTGAGCACCCAGCACACCGAGCACTGAGCAACGAGCACCCCGAGCACTGTGCACCCAGCACCCTGAGAACTGAGCACCCAGCACCCTGAGTACTGAGCACCCAGCATCCTGAGCACTGAGTACTGAGCACCCCGAGCACTGAGCACCCAGCACCCTGAACACTGAGCACCCAGCACCCCTTGCACTGAGCACCCAGCACCCGGAGTACTGAGCACGCAGCACCCTGAGTACTGAGCACCCAGCACCCCGAGCACTGAGCACCCAGCACCCTGAGCACTGAGCACCCAGGACCCTGAGTACTGAGCACCCAGCACCCCGAGCATTGAGCACCCAGCACCCTGAGTACTGAGCACCGAGCACCCCGAGCACTGAGCACCAAGCACCCCGAGCACTGAGAACCCAGCACCCTGAGTACTGAGCACCAAGCACCCCGAGCACTGAGCACCCAGCACCCTGAGTACTGAGCACCGAGCATCCCGAGCACTGAGCACCCAGCACCCTGAGTACTGAGCACGGAGCACCATGAGTACTGTGCACCCAGCACCCCGAGCACTTAGCACCCAGCACCCTGAGTACTGAGCACCCAGCACCCTGAGCACTGAGCATCCAGCACCCCGAGCACTGAGCACCCAGCACTCTGAGTACTGAGAACCGAGCACCCCGAGCACTGAGCACCCAGCACCTTGAGCACTGATCAAGCTGAGTACTGAGCACCCAGCACCCTGAGTACTGAGCACCCAGCACCCCGAGCACTGAGCACGGAGTACCCCGAGGACTGAGCACCCAGCACCCTGATCACTGAGCACAGAGCACCCCGAGGACTGAGCACCCAGCACCCTGAGCACTGAGCACCCAGCACCCCGAGCACTGAGCACCCAGCACCCTGAGCACTGAGCACCCAGCACCCCGAGTACTGAGCACCGAGCACCCCGAGAACTGAGCACCCAGCACCCCGAGCACTGAGCACTGAGCACCCTGAGCACTGAGCACCGAGCACGCCGAGTACTAAGCACTGAGCACCCCGAGTACTGAGCACTGAGCACCATGAGTACTGAGCACCAAATACCCTGCGCACTGAGCACTGAGAACCCTGAGTACTGAGCACCGAGCACCCCGAGCACTGAGCACCCAGCACCCTGAGTACTGAGCACCGAGCTCCCCGAGCACTGAGCACCCTGAGTACTGAGCACCCAGCACCCTTAGTACTGAGCACCCAGCAACGAGAATGAGCACCCTGAGCACTGAGTACCCAGCACCATGAGTACTGAGCACCGAGCACCCTGAGCACTGAGCACCCAGCACCCTGAGTACTGAGCACCCAGCACCCTGAGTACTGAGCACCCAGCACCCTGAGCACTGAACACCCAGCAACCTGAGTACTGAGCACCCAGCACTCTGAGCACTGAGTACTGAGCACCCCGAGCACTGAGCACCCAGCACCCCGAGCACTGAGCACTGAGCACCCTGAGCACAGACCACCCAGCACCCCGAGTACTGAGCAATGAGCACCCTGAGTACTGAGCACCCAGCACCCCGAGTACTGAGCACTGAGCAGCCTGAGTACTGAGCACCCAGCACCCTGAGCACTGAGCACTGAGAACCCTGTGTACTGAGCACCGAGCACCCCGAGCACTGACCACCCAGCACCCCGAGCACTGAGCACCCAGCACCCTGAGTACTGAGCACTGAGCACCCAGCACCCCGTGCACTGAGCACTCAGCACCCTGTGAACTGAGCACTGAGTACGGAGTACCCCGTGCACTGAGACCCAGCACCCTGAGCACTGAGCACCCCGCTCCCCGAGTACTGAGCAACCAGCAGCCCGAGCACTGAGCACCCAGCACCCCGAGCACTGAGCAACGAGCACCCCGAGCACTGAGCACCCAGCACCCTGAGTACTGAGCACCCAGCACCCTGAGTACTGAGCACCCAGCATCCTGAGCACTGAGTACTGAGCACCCCGAGCACTGAGCACCCAGCACCCTGAGCACTGAGCACCCAGCACCCCTTGCACTGAGCACCCAGCACCCGGAGTACTGAGCACCCAGCACCCCTTGCACTGAGCACCCAGCACCCTGAGTACTGAGCACCCAGGACCCCGAGCACTGAGCACCCAGCACCCTAAGCACTGTGCACCCAGGACCCTGAGTACTGAGCACCCAGCACCCCGAGCACTGAGCACCCAGCACCCTGAGTACTGAGCACTGAGCACCCAGCACCCCGAGCACTGAGCACTCAGCACCCTGTGTACTGAGCACTGAGTACCCAGTACCCCGTGCACTGAGACCCAGCACCCTGAGCACTGAGCACCCAGCAACCCGAGTACTGAGCACCCAGCAGCCCGAGCACTGAGCACCCAGCACCCCGAGCACTGAGCATCCAGCACCCTGAGTACTGAGCACCCAGCACCCCGAGCACTGAGCACCCAGCACCCCGAGCACTGAGCACCCAGCACACAGAGCACTGAGCAACGAGCACCCCGAGCACTGTGCACGCAGCACCCTGAGAACTGAGCACCCAGCACCCTGAGTACTGAGCACCCAGCATCCTGAGCACTGAGTACTGAGCACCCCGAGCACTGAGCACCCAGCACCCTGAACACTGAGCACCCAGCACCCCTTGCACTGAGCACCCAGCACCCGGAGTACTGAGCACGCAGCACCCTGAGTACTGAGCACCCAGCACCCCGAGCACTGAGCACCCAGCACCCTGAGCACTGAGCACCCAGGACCCTGAGTACTGAGCACCCAGCACCCCGAGCACTGAGCACCCAGCACCCTGAGTACTGAGCACCGAGCACCCTGAGCACTGAGCACCCAGCACCCCGAGCACTGAGCACTCAGCACCCTGTGTACTGAGCACTGAGTACGGAGTACCCCGTGCACTGAGACCCAGCACCCTGAGAACTGAGCACCCCGCTCCCCGAGTACTGAGCAACCAGCAGCCCGAGCACTGAGCACCCAGCACCCCGAGCACTGAGCACCCAGCACCCTGAGTACTGAGCACCCAGCACCCTGAGTACTGAGCACCCAGCATCCTGAGCACTGAGTACTGAGCACCCCGAGCACTGAGCACCCAGCACCCTGAGCACTGAGCACCCAGCACCCCTTGCACTGAGCACACAGCACCCGGAGTACTGAGCACCCAGCACCCCTTGCACTGAGCACCCAGCACCCTGAGTACTGAGCACCCAGCACCCCGAGCACTGAGCACCCAGCACCCTGAGCACTGTGTACCCAGGACCCTGAGTACTGAGCACCCAGCACCCCGAGCACTGAGCACCCAGCACCCTGAGTACTGAGCACCGAGCACCCTGAGCACTGAGCAGCAAGCACCCCGAGCTCTGAGCACCCAGCACCCTGAGCACCCAGCACCCTGAGCACCGAGCACCCTGAGCACGGAGCACCCTGAGCAATGAGCACTGAGCACCCAGCAACCTGAGCACTGAGCACCCAGCAACCCGAGCACTGAGCACCCAGCACCCTGAGCACCCAGCACCCTGAGCACCCAGCACCCTGAACACGGAGCACCCTGAGCACTGAGCACTGAGCACCCAGCACCCTGAGTACTGAGCACCTACCACTCTGAGCACTGAGCACCCACCACGCTGAGTACTGAGCACTGAGCACCCAGCCCCCTGAGTACTGAGCACCCAGCAAACCGAGCACTGAGCACCCAGCACCCTGTGTACTGAGCACCGAGCACCCGGAGTACTGAGCACCCAGCACCCTGAGCACTGAGCACTGAGCACTCTGAGCACTGAGCACCCAGCACCCCGAGTACTGAGCACTGAGCACCTTGAGTACTGAGCACCCAGCACCCCGAGTACTGAGCACTGAGCACCCTGAGTACTGAGCACCCAGCACCCTGAGTACTGAGCACCGAGCACCCCGAGCACTGAGCACCCAGCACCCCGAGCACTGAGTACCCAGCACCCTTAGTACTGAGCACCCAGCTCCCCGAGAATGAGCACCCTGAGCACTGAGTACCCAGCACCATGAGTACTGAGCACCGAGCACCCTGAGCACTGAGCACCCAGCACCCTGAGTACTGAGCACCCAGCACCCTGAGTACTGAGCACCCAGCAACCTGAGCACTGAGCACTGAGAACCCTGAGCACTGAGCACCCAGCACCCCGAGTACTGAGCAATGAGCACCCTGAGTACTGAGCACCCAGCACCCCAAGTACTGAGCACTGAGCACCCTGAGTACTGAGCACCCAACACCCTGAGCACTGAGCACT
Source organism: Microtus oregoni (assembly GCF_018167655.1). Taxonomy (NCBI): domain Eukaryota; kingdom Metazoa; phylum Chordata; class Mammalia; order Rodentia; family Cricetidae; genus Microtus; species Microtus oregoni. The sequence continues at coordinate 627,404 of NW_024543286.1, read as the reverse complement.
GAGAACCCTGAGTACTGAGCACCAAGCACCCCGAGCACTGAGCACCCAGCACCCCGAGGACTGAGCACCCAGCACCCTGAGTACTGAGCACTGAGCACCCAGCACCCCGAGCACTGAGCACCCTGAGCTCTTAGCACCCTGAGTACTGAGCACCCAGCACCCTGAGTACTGAGCACCCAGCACCCTGAGCACTGAGCACCCAGCACCCCGAGCACTGAGCACCCAGCACCCTGAGTACTGAGCACTGAGCACCCAGCACCCCGAGCACTGAGCACTCAGCACCCTGTGTACTGTGCACTGAGTACCCAGTACCCCGTGCACTGAGACCCAGCACCCTGAGCACTGAGCACCCAGCACCCCGAATACTGAGCACCCAGCACCCTGAGTACTGAACACCCAGCACCCAGAGCACTGAGCACTGAGCACCCAGCACCCTGAGCACTGAGCACTGAGCAACCAGCACCCTGAGCACTGAGCACCCAGCACCCCGAGCACTGAGCACCCAGCACCCTGAGCACACAGCACCCTGAGTACTGAGAACCCTGAGCACTGAGCAATGAGCACCCAGCACCCTGAGTACTGAGCACCCAACACTCTGAGCACTGAGCACCCAGCACGCTGAGTACTGAGCACCCAGCACCCCGAGCACTGAGCACCCAGCACCCTGTGTACTGAGCACCGAGCACCCCGAGCACTGAGCACCCAGCACCCTGAGTACTGAGCACCCAGCACCCCGAGAATGAGCACCCAGCACCCCGAGCACTGAGCACCCAGCACCCTGAGCACTGAGCACCCAGCACCCTGAGTACTGAGCACCCAGCACCCCGAGCACTGAGCACCCAGCACCCTGAGTACTGAGCACCCTGAGTACTGAGCACGCAGCAACCTGAGTACTGAGCACCCTGCACCCCGAGCACTGAGCTCCCTGAGTACTGAGCACCCAGCACCCTGAGCACTGAGCACCCAGCACCCTGAGTACTGAGCACTGAGCACCCAGAGAACTGAGCACCCAGCACCCCGAGGACTGAGCACCCAGCACCCTGTGCACTGAGCACTGAGCATCCAGCACCCCGAGCACTGAGCACCCTGAGCTCTTAGCACCCAGAGTACTGAGCACCCAGCACCCTGAGTACGGAGCACCCAGCACCCTGAGCACTGAGCACCCAGCACCCTGAGTACTGAGCACCCAGCACCCTGAGTACTGAGCACCGAGCACCCCGAGCACTGAGCACCCAGCACCCTGAGCACTGAGCACCCAGCACCCCGAGCACTGTGCACCCAGCACCCTGAGCACTGAGCACACAGCACCCCGAGCACTGAGCACCCAGCACCCTGAGCACTGAGCACCCAGCACCCCGAGCACTGAGCACCCAGCACCCTGAGCACTGAGCACCCAGCACCCCGAGTACTGAGCACCGAGCACCCCGAGAACTGAGCACCCAGCACCCCGAGCACTGAGCACTGAGCACCCTGAGCACTGAGTACCCAGCACCCCGAGTACTGAGCACCCAGCAGCCCGAGCACTGAGCACCCAGCACCCCGAGCACTGAGCACCCAGCACCCTGAGTACTGAGCACCCAGCACCCCGAGCACTGAGCACCCAGCACCCCGAGCACTGAGCACCCAGCACACCGAGCACTGAGCAACGAGCACCCCGAGCACTGTGCACCCAGCACCCTGAGACCTGAGCACCCAGCACCCTGAGTACTGAGCACCCAGCATCCTGAGCACTGAGTACTGAGCACCCCGAGCACTGAGCACCCAGCACCCTGAACACTGAGCACCCAGCACCCCTTGCACTGAGCACCCAGCACCCGGAGTACTGAGCACGCAGCACCCTGAGTACTGAGCACCCAGCACCCCGAGCACTGAGCACCCAGCACCCTGAGCACTGAGCACCCAGGACCCTGAGTACTGAGCACCCAGCACCCCGAGCACTGAGCACCCAGCACCCTGAGTACTGAGCACCGAGCACCCCGAGCACTGAGCACCCAGCACCCTGAGTACTGAGCACCGAGCACCCCGAGCACTGAGCACCCAGCACCCTGAGTACTGAGCACCGAGCACCCCGAGCACTGAGCACCCAGCACCCTGAGTACTGAGCACGGAGCACCCTGAGTACTGTGCACCCAGCACCCCGAGCACTTAGCACCCAGCACCCTGAGTACTGAGCACCCAGCACACTGAGCACTGAGCATCCAGCACCCCGAGCACTGAACACCCAGCACTCTGAGTACTGAGAACCGAGCACCCCGAGCACTGAGCACCCAGCACCTTGAGCACTGAGCACCCTGAGTACTGAGCACCCAGCACCCTGAGTACTGAGCACCCAGCACCAAGAGCACTGAGCACGGAGCACCCCGAGGACTGAGCACCCAGCACCCTGATCACTGAGCACAGAGCACCCCGAGGACTGAGCACCCAGCACCCTGAGCACTGAGCACCCAGCACCCCGAGCACTGAGCACCCAGCACCCCGAGCACTGAGCACCCAGCACCTTGAGCACTGAGCACCCTGAGTACTGAGCACCCAGCACCCTGAGTACTGAGCACCCAGCACCAAGAGCACTGAGCACGGAGCACCCCGAGGACTGAGCACCCAGCACCCTGATCACTGAGCACAGAGCACCCCGAGGACTGAGCACCCAGCACCCTGAGCACTGAGCACCCAGCACCCCGAGCACTGAGCACCCAGCACCCTGAGCACTGAGCACCCAGCACCCCGAGTACTGAGCACCGAGCACCCCGAGAACTGAGCACCCAGCACCCCGAGCACTGAGCACTGAGCACCCTGAGCACTGAGCACCCAGCACCCCGAGTACTGAGCACTGAGCACCCTAAGTACTGAGCACCCAGCACCCCGAGTACTGAGCACTGAGCACCATGAGTACTGAGCACCAAGTACCCTGCGCACTGAGCACTGAGAACCCTGAGTACTGAGCACCGAGCACCCCGAGCACTGAGCAGCCAACACCCTGAGTACTGAGCACTGAGCTCCCCGAGCACTGAGCACCCTGAGTACTGAGCACCCAGCACCCTTAGTACTGAGCACCCAGCACCCCGAGAATGAGCACCCTGAGCACTGAGTACCCAGCACCATGAGTACTGAGCACCGAGCACCCTGAGCACTGAGCACCCAGCACCCTGAGTACTGAGCACCCAGCACCCTGAGTACTGAGCACCCAGCAACCTGAGCACTGAGCACTGAGAACCCAGCACCCCGAGCACTGAGCACTCAGCACCCTGTGTACTGAGCACTGAGTACGGAGTACCCCGTGCACTGAGACCCAGCACCCTGAGCACTGAGCACCCAGCACCCCGAGTACTGAGCAACCAGCAGCCCGAGCACTGAGCACCCAGCACCCCGAGCACTGAGCACCCAGCACCCTGAGTACTGAGCGCCCAGCACCCTGAGCACTGAGCACCCAGCACCCTGAGCACTGAGCACCCAGCACCCCGAGCACTGAGCAACGAGCACCCCGAGCACTGAGCACCCAGCACCCTGAGTACTGAGCACCCAGCACCCTGAGTACTGAGCACCCAGCATCCTGAGCACTGAGTACTGAGCACCCCGAGCACTGAGCACCCAGCACCCTGAGCACTGAGCACCCAACACCCCTTGCACTGAGCACCCAGCACCCTGAGCACTGTGCACCCAGGACCCTGAGTACTGAGCACCCAGCACCCCGAGCACTGAGCACCCAGCACCCTGAGTACTGAGCACCGAGCACCCCGAGCACTGAGCAGCAAGCACCCCGAGCTCTGAGCACCCAGCACCCTGAGCCCCCAGCACCCTGAGCACCCAGCACCCTGAGCACGGAGCACCCTGAGCACTGAGCACTGAGCACCCAGCACCCTGAGCACTGAGCACCCAGCACCCCGAGCACTGAGCACCCAGCACCCTGAGCACCCAGCACCCTGAACACCCAGCACCCTGAACACGGAGCACCCTGAGCACTGAGCACTGAGCACCCAGCACCCTGAGTACTGAGCACTGAGCACCCAGCACCCTGAGTACTGAGCACCCAGCACCCCGAGCACTGAGCACCCAGCACCCTGTGTACTGAGCACCGAGCACCCGGAGTACTGAGCACCCAGCACCCTGAGGACTGAGCACTGAGCACTCTGAGCACTGAGCACCCAGCACCCCGAGTACTGAGCACTGAGCACCTTGAGTACTGAGCACCCAGCACCCCGAGTACTGAGCACTGAGCACCATGAGTACTGAGCACCGAGCACCCCGAGCACTGAGCACCCAGCACCCTGAGTACTGAGCACCGAGCTCCCCGAGCACTGAGCACCCTGAGCACTAAGCACTGAGAACCCTGAGTACTGAGCACCGAGCACCCCGAGCACTGAGCACCCAGCACCCGGAGCACTGAGCACCCAGCACCCTGAGTACTGAGCACTGAGCACCCAGCAACCCGAGCACTGAGCACTCAGCACCCTGTGTACTGAGCACTGAGTACCCAGTACCCCCGAGCACTGAGACCCAGCACCCTGAGCACTGAGCACGAAGCACCCCGAGTACTGAGCACCCAGCACCCCGAGCACTGAGCACCCAGCACCCCGAGCACTGAGCACCCAGCACCCTGAGTACTGAGCACCCAGCACCCCGAACACTGAGCACCCAGCACCCCGAGCACTGTGCACCCAGCACCCTGAGAACTTAGCACCCAGCACCGTGAGTACTGAGCACCCAGCATCCTCAGCACTGAGCACCCAGCACCCTGAGCACTGAGCACGAAGCACCCCGAGTACTGAGCACCCAGCACCCCGAGCACTGAGCACCCAGCACCCCGAGCACTGAGCACCCAGCACCCTGAGTACTGAGCACCCAGAACCCCGAGCACTGAGCACCGAGCACCCCGAGCACTGTGCACCCAGCACCCTGAGAACTGAGCACCCAGCACCGTGAGTACTGAGCACCCAGCATCCTCAGCACTGAGCACCCAGCACCCTGAGCAGTGAGCACCCAGGACCCTGAGTACTGAGCACCCAGCACCCTGAGTACTGAACACCCAGCACCCAGAGCACTGAGCACTGAGCACCCAGCACCCTGAGCACTGAGCACTGAGCAACCAGCACCCTGAGCACCGAGCACCCAGCACCCCGAGCACTGAGCACCCAGCACCCTGAGCACCCAACACTCTGAGCACTGAGCACCCAGCACGCTGAGTACTGAGCACCCAGCACCCTGAGTACTGAGCACCCAGCACCCCGAGAATGAGCACCCAGCACCCCGAGCAGTGAGCACCCAGCACCCTGAGTACTCAGCACCCAGCAACCTGAGCACTGAGCACTGAGCACCCAGCACCCTGGGTACTGAGCACCCAGCACCCCGAGCACTGAGCACCCAGCACCCTGAGTCCTGAGCACCCTGAGTACTGAGCACCCAGCAACCTGAGTACTGAGCACCCTGCACCCCGAGCACTGAGCTCCCTGAGTACTGAGCACCCAGCACCCTGAGCACTGAGCACCCAGCACCCTGAGTACTGAGCACTGAGCACCCAGAGAACTGAGCACCCAGCACCCTGAGGACTGAGCACCCAGCACCCTGTGCACTGAGCACTGAGCATCCAGCAACCCGAGCACTGAGCACCCTGAGCTCTTAGCACCCTGAGTACTGAGCACCCAGCACCCTGAGTACGGAGCACCCAGCACCCTGAGCACTGAGCAACCAGCACCCTGAGTACTGAGCACCCAGCACCCTGAGTACTGAGCACCGAGCACCCCGAGCACTGAGCACACAGCACACTGAGCACTGAGCACCCAGCACCCCGAGCACTGTGCACCCAGCACCCTGAGCACTGAGCACACAGCACCCCGAGCACTGAGCACCCAGCACCCTGAGCACTGAGCACCCAGCACCCCGAGCACTGAGCACCCAGCACCCTGAGCACTGAGCACCCCGAGGACTGAGCACCCAGCACCCTGATCACTGAGCACAGAGCACCCCGAGGACTGAGCACCCAGCACCCTGAGCACTGAGCACCCAGCACCCCGAGCACTGAGCACCCAGCACCCTGAGCACTGAGCACCCAGGACCCTGAGTACTGAGCACCCAGCACCCCGAGCACTGAGCACCCAGCACCCTGAGTACTGAGAACCGAGCACCCCGAGCACTGAGCACCCAGCACCCTGAGTACTGAGCACCGAGCACCCCGAGCACTGAGCACCCAGCACCCTGAGTACTGAGCACCGAGCACCCCGAGCACTGAGCACCCAGCACCCTGAGTACTGAGCACGGAGCACCCTGAGTACTGTGCACCCAGCACCCCGAGCACTTAGCACCCAGCACCCTGAGTACTGAGCACCCAGCACCCTGAGCACTGAGCATCCAGCACCCCGAGCACTGAACACCCAGCACTCTGAGTACTGAGAACCGAGCACCCCGAGCACTGAGCACCCAGCACCTTGAGCACTGAGCACCCTGAGTACTGAGCACCCAGCACCATGAGTACTGAGCACCCAGCACCCCGAGCACTGAGCACGGAGCACCCCGAGGACTGAGCACCCAGCACCCTGATCACTGAGCACAGAGCACCCCGAGGACTGAGCACCCAGCACCCTGAGCACTGAGCACCCAGCACCCCGAGCACTGAGCACCCAGCACCCTGAGCACTGAGCACCCAGCACCCCGAGTACTGAGCACAGAGCACCCCGAGAACTGAGCACCCAGCACCCCGAGCACTGAGCACTGAGCAACCTGAGCACTGAGCACCCAGCACCCTGAGTACAGAGCACCGAGCACCCCAAGCACTGAGCACCCAGCACCCTGAGTACTGAGCACCGAGCTCCCCGAGCACTGAGCACCCTGAGTACTGAGCACCCAGCACCCTTAGTACTGAGCACCCAGCACCCCGAGAATGAGCACCCTGAGCACTGAGTACCCAGCACCATGAGTACTGAGCACCGAGCACCCTGAGCACTGAGCACCCAGCACCCTGAGTACTGAGCACCCAGCACCCTGAGTACTGAGCACCCAGCAACCTGAGCACTGAGCACTGAGAACCCTGAGCACTGAGCACCCAGCACCCCGAGTACTGAGCAATGAGCACCCTGAGTACTGAGCACCCAGCACCCCGAGTACTGAGCACTGAGCACCCTGAGTACTGAGCACCCAGCACCCTGAGCACTGAGCACTGAGAACCCTGAGTACTGAGCACCGAGCACCCCAAGCACTGAGCACCCAGCACCCCGAGGACTGAGCACCCAGCACCCTGAGTACTGAGCACTGAGCACCCAGCACCCCGAGCACTGAGCACTCAGCACCCTGTGTACTGAGCACTGAGTACGGAGTACCCCGTGCACTGAGACACAGCACCCTGAGCACTGAGTACCCAGCACCCCGAGTACTGAGCAACCAGCAGCCCGAGCACTGAGCACCCAGCACCCCGAGCACTGAGCACCCAGCACCCTGAGTACTGAGCACCCAGCACGCCGAGCACTGAGCACCCAGCACCCTGAGCACTGAGCACCCAGCACCCCGAGCACTGAGCAACGAGCACCCCGAGCACTGAGCACCCAGCACCCTGAGTACTGAGCACCCAGCACCCTGAGTACTGAGCACCCAGCATCCTGAGCACTGAGTACTGAGCACCCCGAGCACTGAGCACCCAGCACCCTGAGCACTGAGCACCCAGCACCCCTTGCACTGAGCACCCAGCACCCGGAGTACTGAGCACCCAGCACCCCTTGCACTGAGCACCCAGCACCCTGAGTTCTGAGCACCCAGGACCCCGAGCACTGAGCACCCAGCACCCTAAGCACTGTGCACCCAGGACCCTGAGTACTGAGCACCAAGCACCCCGAGCACTGAGCACCCAGCACCCTGAGTACTGAGCACTGAGCACCCAGCACCCCGAGCACTGAGCACTCAGCACCCTGTGTACTGAGCACTGAGTACCCAGTACCCCGTGCACTGAGACCCAGCACCCTGAGCACTGAGCACCCAGCAACCCGAGTACTGAGCACCCAGCAGCCCGAGCACTGAGCACCCAGCACCCCGAGCACTGAGCACCCAGCACCCTGAGTACTGAGCACCCAGCACCCCGAGCACTGAGCACCCAGCACCCCGAGCACTGAGCACCCAGCACACCGAGCACTGAGCAACGAGCACCCCGAGCACTGTGCACCCAGCACCCTGAGAACTGAGCACCCAGCACCCTGAGTACTGAGCACCCAGCATCCTGAGCACTGAGTACTGAGCACCCCGAGCACTGAGCACCCAGCACCCTGAACACTGAGCACCCAGCACCCCTTGCACTGAGCACCCAGCACCCGGAGTACTGAGCACGCAGCACCCTGAGTACTGAGCACCCAGCACCCCGAGCACTGAGCACCCAGCACCCTGAGCACTGAGCACCCAGGACCCTGAGTACTGAGCACCCAGCACCCCGAGCATTGAGCACCCAGCACCCTGAGTACTGAGCACCGAGCACCCCGAGCACTGAGCACCAAGCACCCCGAGCACTGAGAACCCAGCACCCTGAGTACTGAGCACCAAGCACCCCGAGCACTGAGCACCCAGCACCCTGAGTACTGAGCACCGAGCATCCCGAGCACTGAGCACCCAGCACCCTGAGTACTGAGCACGGAGCACCATGAGTACTGTGCACCCAGCACCCCGAGCACTTAGCACCCAGCACCCTGAGTACTGAGCACCCAGCACCCTGAGCACTGAGCATCCAGCGCCCCGAGCACTGAGCACCCAGCACTCTGAGTACTGAGAACCGAGCACCCCGAGCACTGAGCACCCAGCACCTTGAGCACTGATCAAGCTGAGTACTGAGCACCCAGCACCCTGAGTACTGAGCACCCAGCACCCCGAGCACTGAGCACGGAGTACCCCGAGGACTGAGCACCCAGCACCCTGATCACTGAGCACAGAGCACCCCGAGGACTGAGCACCCAGCACCCTGAGCACTGAGCACCCAGCACCCCGAGCACTGAGCGCCCAGCACCCTGAGCACTGAGCACCCAGCACCCCGAGTACTGAGCACCGAGCACCCCGAGAACTGAGCACCCAGCACCCCGAGCACTGAGCACTGAGCACCCTGAGCACTGAGCACCGAGCACGCCGAGTACTAAGCACTGAGCACCCCGAGTACTGAGCACTGAGCACCATGAGTACTGAGCACCAAATACCCTGCGCACTGAGCACTGAGAACCCTGAGTACTGAGCACCGAGCACCCCGAGCACTGAGCACCCAGCACCCTGAGTACTGAGCACCGAGCTCCCCGAGCACTGAGCACCCTGAGTACTGAGCACCCAGCACCCTTAGTACTGAGCACCCAGCAACCCGAGAATGAGCACCCTGAGCACTGAGTACCCAGCACCATGAGTACTGAGCACCGAGCACCCTGAGCACTGAGCACCCAGCACCCTGAGTACTGAGCACCCAGCACCCTGAGTACTGAGCACCCAGCACCCTGAGCACTGAACACCCAGCAACCTGAGTACTGAGCACCCAGCACTCTGAGCACTGAGTACTGAGCACCCCGAGCACTGAGCACCCAGCACCCCGAGCACTGAGCACTGAGCACCCTGAGCACAGACCACCCAGCACCCCGAGTACTGAGCAATGAGCACCCTGAGTACTGAGCACCCAGCACCCCGAGTACTGAGCACTGAGCAGCCTGAGTACTGAGCACCCAGCACCCTGAGCACTGAGCACTGAGAACCCTGTGTACTGAGCACCGAGCACCCCGAGCACTGACCACCCAGCACCCCGAGCACTGAGCACCCAGCACCCTGAGTACTGAGCACTGAGCACCCAGCACCCCGTGCACTGAGCACTCAGCACCCTGTGAACTGAGCACTGAGTACGGAGTACCCCGTGCACTGAGACCCAGCACCCTGAGCACTGAGCACCCCGCTCCCCGAGTACTGAGCAACCAGCAGCCCGAGCACTGAGCACCCAGCACCCCGAGCACTGAGCAACGAGCACCCCGAGCACTGAGCACCCAGCACCCTGAGTACTGAGCACCCAGCACCCTGAGTACTGAGCACCCAGCATCCTGAGCACTGAGTACTGAGCACCCCGAGCACTGAGCACCCAGCACCCTGAGCACTGAGCACCCAGCACCCCTTGCACTGAGCACCCAGCACCCGGAGTACTGAGCACCCAGCACCCCTTGCACTGAGCACCCAGCACCCTGAGTACTGAGCACCCAGGACCCCGAGCACTGAGCACCCAGCACCCTAAGCACTGTGCACCCAGGACCCTGAGTACTGAGCACCCAGCACCCCGAGCACTGAGCACCCAGCACCCTGAGTACTGAGCACTGAGCACCCAGCACCCCGAGCACTGAGCACTCAGCACCCTGTGTACTGAGCACTGAGTACCCAGTACCCCGTGCACTGAGACCCAGCACCCTGAGCACTGAGCACCCAGCAACCCGAGTACTGAGCACCCAGCAGCCCGAGCACTGAGCACCCAGCACCCCGAGCACTGAGCATCCAGCACCCTGAGTACTGAGCACCCAGCACCCCGAGCACTGAGCACCCAGCACCCCGAGCACTGAGCACCCAGCACACAGAGCACTGAGCAACGAGCACCCCGAGCACTGTGCACGCAGCACCCTGAGAACTGAGCACCCAGCACCCTGAGTACTGATCACCCAGCATCCTGAGCACTGAGTACTGAGCACCCCGAGCACTGAGCACCCAGCACCCTGAACACTGAGCACCCAGCACCCCTTGCACTGAGCACCCAGCACCCGGAGTACTGAGCACGCAGCACCCTGAGTACTGAGCACCCAGCACCCCGAGCACTGAGCACCCAGCACCCTGAGCACTGAGCACCCAGGACCCTGAGTACTGAGCACCCAGCACCCCGAGCACTGAGCACCCAGCACCCTGAGTACTGAGCACCGAGCACCCTGAGCACTGAGCACCCAGCACCCCGAGCACTGAGCACTCAGCACCCTGTGTACTGAGCACTGAGTACGGAGTACCCCGTGCACTGAGACCCAGCACCCTGAGAACTGAGCACCCCGCTCCCCGAGTACTGAGCAACCAGCAGCCCGAGCACTGAGCACCCAGCACCCCGAGCACTGAGCACCCAGCACCCTGAGTACTGAGCACCCAGCACCCTGAGTACTGAGCACCCAGCACCCTGAGTACTGAGCACCCAGCATCCTGAGCACTGAGTACTGAGCACCCCGAGCACTGAGCACCCAGCACCCTGAGCACTGAGCACCCAGCACCCCTTGCACTGAGCACACAGCACCCGGAGTACTGAGCACCCAGCACCCCTTGCACTGAGCACCCAGCACCCTGAGTACTGAGCACCCAGCACCCCGAGCACTGAGCACCCAGCACCCTGAGCACTGTGTACCCAGGACCCTGAGTACTGAGCACCCAGCACCCCGAGCACTGAGCACCCAGCACCCTGAGTACTGAGCACCGAGCACCCTGAGCACTGAGCAGCAAGCACCCCGAGCTCTGAGCACCCAGCACCCTGAGCACCCAGCACCCTGAGCACCGAGCACCCTGAGCACGGAGCACCCTGAGCAATGAGCACTGAGCACCCAGCAACCTGAGCACTGAGCACCCAGCAACCCGAGCACTGAGCACCCAGCACCCTGAGCACCCAGCACCCTGAGCACCCAGCACCCTGAACACGGAGCACCCTGAGCACTGAGCACTTAGCACCCCGAGCACTGAGCACTCAGCACCCTGTGTACTGAGCACTGAGTACCCAGTACCCCGTGCACTGAGACCCAGCACCCTGAGCACTGAGCACCCAGCAACCCGAGTACTGAGCACCCAGCAGCCCGAGCACTGAGCACCCAGCACCCCGAGCACTGAGCACCCAGCACCCTGAGTACTGAGCACCCAGCACCCCGAGCACTGAGCACCCAGCACCCCGAGCACTGAGCACCCAGCACACCGAGCACTGAGCAACGAGCACCCCGAGCACTGTGCACCCAGCACCCTGAGAACTGAGCACCCAGCACCCTGAGTACTGAGCACCCAGCATCCTGAGCACTGAGTACTGAGCACCCCGAGCACTGAGCACCCAGCACCCTGAACACTGAGCACCCAGCACCCCTTGCACTGAGCACCCAGCACCCGGAGTACTGAGCACGCAGCACCCTGAGTACTGAGCACCCAGCACCCCGAGCACTGAGCACCCAGCACCCTGAGCACTGAGCACCCAGGACCCTGAGTACTGAGCACCCAGCACCCCGAGCATTGAGCACCCAGCACCCTGAGTACTGAGCACCGAGCACCCCGAGCACTGAGCACCAAGCACCCCGAGCACTGAGAACCCAGCACCCTGAGTACTGAGCACCAAGCACCCCGAGCACTGAGCACCCAGCACCCTGAGTACTGAGCACCGAGCATCCCGAGCACTGAGCACCCAGCACCCTGAGTACTGAGCACGGAGCACCATGAGTACTGTGCACCCAGCACCCCGAGCACTTAGCACCCAGCACCCTGAGTACTGAGCACCCAGCACCCTGAGCACTGAGCATCCAGCGCCCCGAGCACTGAGCACCCAGCACTCTGAGTACTGAGAACCGAGCACCCCGAGCACTGAGCACCCAGCACCTTGAGCACTGATCAAGCTGAGTACTGAGCACCCAGCACCCTGAGTACTGAGCACCCAGCACCCCGAGCACTGAGCACGGAGTACCCCGAGGACTGAGCACCCAGCACCCTGATCACTGAGCACAGAGCACCCCGAGGACTGAGCACCCAGCACCCTGAGCACTGAGCACCCAGCACCCCGAGCACTGAGCGCCCAGCACCCTGAGCACTGAGCACCCAGCACCCCGAGTACTGAGCACCGAGCACCCCGAGAACTGAGCACCCAGCACCCCGAGCACTGAGCACTGAGCACCCTGAGCACTGAGCACCGAGCACGCCGAGTACTAAGCACTGAGCACCCCGAGTACTGAGCACTGAGCACCATGAGTACTGAGCACCAAATACCCTGCGCACTGAGCACTGAGAACCCTGAGTACTGAGCACCGAGCACCCCGAGCACTGAGCACCCAGCACCCTGAGTACTGAGCACCGAGCTCCCCGAGCACTGAGCACCCTGAGTACTGAGCACCCAGCACCCTTAGTACTGAGCACCCAGCAACCCGAGAATGAGCACCCTGAGCACTGAGTACCCAGCACCATGAGTACTGAGCACCGAGCACCCTGAGCACTGAGCACCCAGCACCCTGAGTACTGAGCACCCAGCACCCTGAGTACTGAGCACCCAGCACCCTGAGCACTGAACACCCAGCAACCTGAGTACTGAGCACCCAGCACTCTGAGCACTGAGTACTGAGCACCCCGAGCACTGAGCACCCAGCACCCCGAGCACTGAGCACTGAGCACCCTGAGCACAGACCACCCAGCACCCCGAGTACTGAGCAATGAGCACCCTGAGTACTGAGCACCCAGCACCCCGAGTACTGAGCACTGAGCAGCCTGAGTACTGAGCACCCAGCACCCTGAGCACTGAGCACTGAGAACCCTGTGTACTGAGCACCGAGCACCCCGAGCACTGACCACCCAGCACCCCGAGCACTGAGCACCCAGCACCCTGAGTACTGAGCACTGAGCACCCAGCACCCCGTGCACTGAGCACTCAGCACCCTGTGAACTGAGCACTGAGTACGGAGTACCCCGTGCACTGAGACCCAGCACCCTGAGCACTGAGCACCCCGCTCCCCGAGTACTGAGCAACCAGCAGCCCGAGCACTGAGCACCCAGCACCCCGAGCACTGAGCAACGAGCACCCCGAGCACTGAGCACCCAGCACCCTGAGTACTGAGCACCCAGCACCCTGAGTACTGAGCACCCAGCATCCTGAGCACTGAGTACTGAGCACCCCGAGCACTGAGCACCCAGCACCCTGAGCACTGAGCACCCAGCACCCCTTGCACTGAGCACCCAGCACCCGGAGTACTGAGCACCCAGCACCCCTTGCACTGAGCACCCAGCACCCTGAGTACTGAGCACCCAGGACCCCGAGCACTGAGCACCCAGCACCCTAAGCACTGTGCACCCAGGACCCTGAGTACTGAGCACCCAGCACCCCGAGCACTGAGCACCCAGCACCCTGAGTACTGAGCACTGAGCACCCAGCACCCCGAGCACTGAGCACTCAGCACCCTGTGTACTGAGCACTGAGTACCCAGTACCCCGTGCACTGAGACCCAGCACCCTGAGCACTGAGCACCCAGCAACCCGAGTACTGAGCACCCAGCAGCCCGAGCACTGAGCACCCAGCACCCCGAGCACTGAGCATCCAGCACCCTGAGTACTGAGCACCCAGCACCCCGAGCACTGAGCACCCAGCACCCCGAGCACTGAGCACCCAGCACACAGAGCACTGAGCAACGAGCACCCCGAGCACTGTGCACGCAGCACCCTGAGAACTGAGCACATAGCACCCTGAGTACTGATCACCCAGCATCCTGAGCACTGAGTACTGAGCACCCCGAGCACTGAGCACCCAGCACCCTGAACACTGAGCACCCAGCACCCCTTGCACTGAGCACCCAGCACCCGGAGTACTGAGCACGCAGCACCCTGAGTACTGAGCACCCAGCACCCCGAGCACTGAGCACCCAGCACCCTGAGCACTGAGCACCCAGGACCCTGAGTACTGAGCACCCAGCACCCCGAGCACTGAGCACCCAGCACCCTGAGTACTGAGCACCGAGCACCCTGAGCACTGAGCACCCAGCACCCCGAGCACTGAGCACTCAGCACCCTGTGTACTGAGCACTGAGTACGGAGTACCCCGTGCACTGAGACCCAGCACCCTGAGAACTGAGCACCCCGCTCCCCGAGTACTGAGCAACCAGCAGCCCGAGCACTGAGCACCCAGCACCCCGAGCACTGAGCACCCAGCACCCTGAGTACTGAGCACCCAGCACCCTGAGTACTGAGCACCCAGCACCCTGAGTACTGAGCACCCAGCATCCTGAGCACTGAGTACTGAGCACCCCGAGCACTGAGCACCCAGCACCCTGAGCACTGAGCACCCAGCACCCCTTGCACTGAGCACACAGCACCCGGAGTACTGAGCACCCAGCACCCCTTGCACTGAGCACCCAGCACCCTGAGTACTGAGCACCCAGCACCCCGAGCACTGAGCACCCAGCACCCTGAGCACTGTGTACCCAGGACCCTGAGTACTGAGCACCCAGCACCCCGAGCACTGAGCACCCAGCACCCTGAGTACTGAGCACCGAGCACCCTGAGCACTGAGCAGCAAGCACCCCGAGCTCTGAGCACCCAGCACCCTGAGCACCCAGCACCCTGAGCACCGAGCACCCTGAGCACGGAGCACCCTGAGCAATGAGCACTGAGCACCCAGCAACCTGAGCACTGAGCACCCAGCAACCCGAGCACTGAGCACCCAGCACCCTGAGCACCCAGCACCCTGAGCACCCAGCACCCTGAACACGGAGCACCCTGAGCACTGAGCACTGAGCACCCAGCACCCTGAGTACTGAGCACCTACCACTCTGAGCACTGAGCACCCACCACGCTGAGTACTGAGCACTGAGCACCCAGCCCCCTGAGTACTGAGCACCCAGCAAACCGAGCACTGAGCACCCAGCACCCTGTGTACTGAGCACCGAGCACCCGGAGTACTGAGCACCCAGCACCCTGAGCACTGAGCACTGAGCACTCTGAGCACTGAGCACCCAGCACCCCGAGTACTGAGCACTGAGCACCTTGAGTACTGAGCACCCAGCACCCCGAGTACTGAGCACTGAGCACCCTGAGTACTGAGCACCCAGCACCCTGAGTACTGAGCACCGAGCACCCCGAGCACTGAGCACCCAGCACCCCGAGCACTGAGCACCCAGCACCCTGAGTACTGAGCACCCAGCACCCCGAGAATGAGCACCCTGACCACGGAGTACCCAGCACCATGAGTACTGAGCACCCAGCACCGTGAGCACTGTGCACCCAGCAACCTGAGTACTGAGCACCCAGCACTCTGAGCACTGAGCACCCAGCACCCCGAGCACTGAGCACCCAGCACCCCGAGCACTGAGCACTGAGCACCCTGAGCACTGAGCAGCCAGCACCCCGAGTACTGAGCACTGAGCACCCTGAGTACTGAGTACCCAGCACCCCGAGTTCTGAGCACTGAGCACCCTGAGTACTGAGCACCCAGCACCCTGAGCACTGAGCACTGAGAACCCTGAGTACTGAGCACCGAGCACCCCGAGCACTGAGCACCCAGCACCCCGAGCACTGAGCACCCAGCACCCTGAGTACTGAGCACTGAGCACCCAGCAACCCGAGCACTGAGCACTCAGCACCCTGTGTACTGAGCACTGAGAACCCTGAGTACTGAGCACCCTGCACCCTGAGTACTGAGCACCCAGCACCCCGAGCACTGAGCACCCAGCACCCCGAGCACTGAGCACCCAGCACCCTGAGTACTGAGCACCCAGCACCCCGAGCACTGAGCACCGAGCACCCCGAGCACTGTGCACCCAGCACCCTGAGAACTGAGCACCCAGCACCCTGAGTACTGAGCACCCAGCATCCTCAGCACTGAGCACCCAGCACACTGAGCACTGAGCACCCAGGACCCTGAGTACTGAGCACCCAGCACCCTGAGTACTGAACACCCAGCACCCTGAGCACTGAGCACTGAGCACCCAGCACCCTGAGCACTGAGCACTGAGCACCCAGCACCCCGAGCATTGAGCACCCAGCACCCTGAGCACTGAGCACCCAGCAACCCGAGTACTGAGCACCCAGCAGCCCGAGCACTGAGCACCCAGCACCCCGAGCACTGAGCATCCAGCACCCTGAGTACTGAGCACCCAGCACCCCGAGCACTGAGCACCCAGCACCCCGAGCACTGAGCACCCAGCACACAGAGCACTGAGCAACGAGCACCCCGAGCACTGTGCACGCAGCACCCTGAGAACTGAGCACATAGCACCCTGAGTACTGATCACCCAGCATCCTGAGCACTGAGTACTGAGCACCCCGAGCACTGAGCACCCAGCACCCTGAACACTGAGCACCCAGCACCCCTTGCACTGAGCACCCAGCACCCGGAGTACTGAGCACGCAGCACCCTGAGTACTGAGCACCCAGCACCCCGAGCACTGAGCACCCAGCACCCTGAGCACTGAGCACCCAGGACCCTGAGTACTGAGCACCCAGCACCCCGAGCACTGAGCACCCAGCACCCTGAGTACTGAGCACCGAGCACCCTGAGCACTGAGCACCCAGCACCCCGAGCACTGAGCACTCAGCACCCTGTGTACTGAGCACTGAGTACGGAGTACCCCGTGCACTGAGACCCAGCACCCTGAGAACTGAGCACCCCGCTCCCCGAGTACTGAGCAACCAGCAGCCCGAGCACTGAGCACCCAGCACCCCGAGCACTGAGCACCCAGCACCCTGAGTACTGAGCACCCAGCACCCTGAGTACTGAGCACCCAGCACCCTGAGTACTGAGCACCCAGCATCCTGAGCACTGAGTACTGAGCACCCCGAGCACTGAGCACCCAGCACCCTGAGCACTGAGCACCCAGCACCCCTTGCACTGAGCACACAGCACCCGGAGTACTGAGCACCCAGCACCCCTTGCACTGAGCACCCAGCACCCTGAGTACTGAGCACCCAGCACCCCGAGCACTGAGCACCCAGCACCCTGAGCACTGTGTACCCAGGACCCTGAGTACTGAGCACCCAGCACCCCGAGCACTGAGCACCCAGCACCCTGAGTACTGAGCACCGAGCACCCTGAGCACTGAGCAGCAAGCACCCCGAGCTCTGAGCACCCAGCACCCTGAGCACCCAGCACCCTGAGCACCGAGCACCCTGAGCACGGAGCACCCTGAGCAATGAGCACTGAGCACCCAGCAACCTGAGCACTGAGCACCCAGCAACCCGAGCACTGAGCACCCAGCACCCTGAGCACCCAGCACCCTGAGCACCCAGCACCCTGAACACGGAGCACCCTGAGCACTGAGCACTGAGCACCCAGCACCCTGAGTACTGAGCACCTACCACTCTGAGCACTGAGCACCCACCACGCTGAGTACTGAGCACTGAGCACCCAGCCCCCTGAGTACTGAGCACCCAGCAAACCGAGCACTGAGCACCCAGCACCCTGTGTACTGAGCACCGAGCACCCGGAGTACTGAGCACCCAGCACCCTGAGCACTGAGCACTGAGCACTCTGAGCACTGAGCACCCAGCACCCCGAGTACTGAGCACTGAGCACCTTGAGTACTGAGCACCCAGCACCCCGAGTACTGAGCACTGAGCACCCTGAGTACTGAGCACCCAGCACCCTGAGTACTGAGCACCGAGCACCCCGAGCACTGAGCACCCAGCACCCCGAGCACTGAGCACCCAGCACCCTGAGTACTGAGCACCCAGCACCCCGAGAATGAGCACCCTGACCACGGAGTACCCAGCACCATGAGTACTGAGCACCCAGCACCGTGAGCACTGTGCACCCAGCAACCTGAGTACTGAGCACCCAGCACTCTGAGCACTGAGCACCCAGCACCCCGAGCACTGAGCACCCAGCACCCCGAGCACTGAGCACTGAGCACCCTGAGCACTGAGCAGCCAGCACCCCGAGTACTGAGCACTGAGCACCCTGAGTACTGAGTACCCAGCACCCCGAGTTCTGAGCACTGAGCACCCTGAGTACTGAGCACCCAGCACCCTGAGCACTGAGCACTGAGAACCCTGAGTACTGAGCACCGAGCACCCCGAGCACTGAGCACCCAGCACCCCGAGCACTGAGCACCCAGCACCCTGAGTACTGAGCACTGAGCACCCAGCAACCCGAGCACTGAGCACTCAGCACCCTGTGTACTGAGCACTGAGAACCCTGAGTACTGAGCACCCTGCACCCTGAGTACTGAGCACCCAGCACCCCGAGCACTGAGCACCCAGCACCCCGAGCACTGAGCACCCAGCACCCTGAGTACTGAGCACCCAGCACCCCGAGCACTGAGCACCGAGCACCCCGAGCACTGTGCACCCAGCACCCTGAGAACTGAGCACCCAGCACCCTGAGTACTGAGCACCCAGCATCCTCAGCACTGAGCACCCAGCACACTGAGCACTGAGCACCCAGGACCCTGAGTACTGAGCACCCAGCACCCTGAGTACTGAACACCCAGCACCCTGAGCACTGAGCACTGAGCACCCAGCACCCTGAGCACTGAGCACTGAGCACCCAGCACCCCGAGCATTGAGCACCCAGCACCCTGAGCACTGAGCACCCTGAGGACTGAGCACCCAGCACCCTGAGTACTGAGCAGCCAGCACCCTGAGTACTGAGCACCCAGCATCCTGAGTACTGAGCACTGATCACCCTGAGCACTGAGCACCCAGCACCCCGAGCACTGAGCAACCAGCACCCTGAGTACTGAGCACCCTGAGCACTGAGCACCCAGCACCCTGAGTACTGAGCACCCAGCACCCCGAGCACTGAGCACCCAGCACCCCGAGCACTGAGCACCCACCACCGTGAGCACTGAGCACCCAGCACCTTGAGTACTGAGCACCGAGCACCCCGAACACTGAGCACCCAGCACCCTAAGTACTGAGCACCCAGCACCCTGAGAACTGAGCACCCAGCACCACGAGCACTGAGCACCCAGCACCCTGAGTACTGAGCACCCAGCACCCTGAGTTCTGAGCACCCAGCACCCCGAACACTGAGCACCCAGCACCCTGAGTACTGACCACCCAGCACCCTGAGTACTGAGCACTGAGCACCCTGAGCACTGAGCACCCAGCAACCCGAGCACTGAGCACCCAGCACCCTGAGTACTGAGCACCCAGCACCCTGAGTACTGAGCACTCAGCACCCTGAGTACTGAGCACCGAGCACCCCGAGCACTGAGCACCCAGCACCCTGAGCACTGAGCACCCTGAGGACTGAGCACCCAGCACCCTGAGTACTGAGCACCAAGCACCTTGAGTACTGAGCACCCAGCATCCTGAGTACTGAGCACTGATAACCCTGAGCACTGAGCACCCAGCACCCCGAGCACTGAGCAACCAGCACCCCGAGCACTGAGCACCCAGCACCCTGAGTACTGAGCACCCTGAGTACTGAGCACCCTGCACCCTGAGCACTGAGCACCCAGCACCCTGAGTGCTGAGCAACCAGCACCCCGAGCACTGAGCACCCAGCACCCTGAGTACTGAGCACCGAGCACCCCGAGCACTGAGCACCCAGCACCCTGAGTACTGAGCACTGAGCACCCCGAGTACTGAGCACCCAGCACCCCGAGCACTGAGCACCCAGCACCCTGAGTACTGAGAACAGATCACCCTGAGTACTGAGCACCCAGCACCCTGAGTACTGAGCCCCCAGCACCCTGAGTACTGAGCACCCAGCACCCCGAGCCCTGGGCACCCAGCACCCTGAGTACTGAGAACAGATCACCCTGAGTACTGAGCACCCAGCACCCCGAGAATGAGCACCCAGCACCCTGAGTACTGAGAAGCGAGCACCCTCAGTACTGAGCACACAGCACCCTGAGTACTGAGCCCCAGCACCCTGAGTACTGAGCACCCAGCACCCCGAGCACTGAGCACCCCGCACCCCGAGCACGGAGCACCCAGTACCCCGAGCACTGAGTACTGAGCACACAGCACCCTGTGTACTGAGCACCGAGCTCCCCGAGCACTGATCACCCTGAGTACTGAGCACCCACCACCCCGATCACTGAGCACCCAGCACCCTGAGCACTGAGCACACAGCACCCTGAGCACTGAGCACCCAGCACCCTGAGTACTGAGCACCCAGCACGCTGAGTACTGAACACCCAGGACCCCGAGCACTGAGCACCCAGCACCCTGAGTACTGAGCACTGAGCACCCAGCACCCCGAGCACTGAGCACCCAGCACCCTGTGTACTGAGCACTGAGCACCAGGAGTACTAAGCAACCAGCACCCTGAGTACTGAGCACACAGGACCCTGAGCACTGAGCACCCAGCACCCCGAGCACTGAGCACCCAGCACCCTGAGTACTGAGCACCCTGAGTACTGAGCACCCAGTACCCTGAGTACTGAGCACCCTGAATACTGAGCACCCAGCCCCCTGAGCACTGAGCACCCAGCACCCTGAGTACTGAGCACCCAGCACCCTGAGCACTGAGCACCCAGCACCCTGAGTACTGAGCACCCAGCACCCTGAGTACTGAGCACCCAGCACCGTGAGTACTGAGCACCCAGCACCCTGAGCACTGAGCACCCAGCATCCTGAGTACTGAGCACTGAGCACCCCGAGTTCTGAGCACCGGGCACCCCGAGCACTAAGCACCCAGCACCCCGAGCACCGAGCACCCAGCACCCTGAGCACTGAGCACCCAGCACCCTGAGCACTGAGCACCAAGCACACTGAGAACTGAGCACCCAGCACCCTGAGCACTGAGCACCCAGCACCCTGAGCACTGAGCACTCAGCACCCTGAGTACTGAGCACCCAGCACCCTGAGCACTGAGCACCCAGCAAACCGAGCACTGAGCACCCAGCACCCCGAGCACTGAGCACCCAGCACCCCGAGCACTGAGCACCCAGCACCCCGAGCACTGAGCACCCAGCACCCTGAGTACTGAGCACACAGCACCCTGAGTACTGAGCACCCAGCACCCTGAGCAATGAGCACCCAGCACCCTGAGTACTGAGCACCCAGCACCCCAAGCACTGAGCACCCTGAGTACTGAGCACCCAGCACCCCAAGCACTGAGCACCGTGAGTACTGAGCACCCAGCACCCTGATTAATGAGCACCCAGCACCCCGAGCACTGAGCACCCAGCACCCTGAGTACTGAGCACTGAGCACACTGAGTATTGAGCACCCAGCACCCTGAATAATGAGCACCCAACGTACTGTGCACCGAGCACCCTGAGCACTGAGCACCCAGCACCCTGAGTACTGAGCACCCAGCACCCTGAGCAATGAGCACCCTGAGTACTGAGCACCCAGCACCTTGAGCACTGAGCACCGAGCACTGCGAGCACTGAGCACCCAGCACCCGGAGTACTGAGCACCCAGCACCCTGAGCACTGAACACACAGCACCCTGAGTACTGAGCATCAAGCACACTGAGCACTGGGCACCCAGCACCCTGAGCACTGAGCACCCAGCAACCTGAGCACTGAGCACCCAACGTACTGAGCACCGAGCACCCTGAGTACTGAGTACCCAGCACCCTGAGCACTGAGCACCCAGCACCCTGAGCACTGAGCACACAGCACCCTGAGCACTGAGCACCCAGCACCCTGAGTACTGAGCACTGAGCACCCAGCATCCCGAGCACTGAGCACCCAGCACCCTGAGCACTGAGCACCCAGCATCCGAGTACTGAGCACCCAGCACCCTGAGTACTGAGCACCCAGCACCCTGAGTACTGAGCACCCAGCACCCGGAGTACTGAGCACCCAGCATCCAGAGTACTGAGCACCCAGCACCCTGAGCACTGAGCACCCAGCACACCGAGCACTGAGCACCCAGCACCCTGAGTACTGAGCACCCAGCACCCCGAGCACTGAGCACCCAGCACCCTGAGCACTGAGCACCCAGCACCCTGAGTACTGAGCATGAAACACCCTGAGCACTGGGCACCCAGCACCCTGAGCACTGAGCACCCAGCAACCTGAGCACTGAGCACCCAACGTACTGAGCACCGAGCACCCTGAGTACTGATCACCCAGCTCCCTGAGTACTGAGCACCGAGCACCCCGAGCACTGAGCACCGGGCACCCCGAGCACTGAGCACCCAGCACCCTGAGTACTGAGCACCCAGCACCCTGAGTACTGAGCTCCGAGCACCCCGAGCACTGAGCACCCAGCGCCCCGAGCACTGAGTACCCAGCACCCTGAGTACTGAGCACCCAGCACCCTGACTACTGAGCACCCAGCCCCCTGAGTACTGAACACCCAGCACCCTGAGCACTGAGCACTGAGCACCCTGAGCACTGAGTACTGAGCACTGAGCACCCTGAGCACTGAGCACCCAGCACCCCGAGTACTGAGCACCCAGCACCCCGAGCACTGAGCACCCAGCGCCCCGAGCACTGAGAACCCAGCACCCCGAGTACTGAGCACTGAGCACCCTGAGTACTGAGCACCAAGCACCCAGAGTACTGAGCACTGAGCACCCTGAGTACTGAGCACCCAGCACCCTGAGCACTGAGTACCCAGCACCCTGAGTACTGAGCACTGAGCACCCTGAGCACTGAGCACCCAGCACCCCGAGTACTGAGCACCCAGCACCCCGAGCACTGAGCACCCAGCGCCCCGAGCACTGAGAACCCAGCACCCCGAGTACTGAGCACTGAGCACCCTGAGTACTGAGCACCAAGCACCCCGAGTACTGAGCACTGAGCACCCCGAGTACTGAGCACTGAGCACCCTGAGTACTGAGCACCAAGCACCCCGAGTACTGAGCACTGAGCACCCTGAGTACTGAGCACCCAGCACCCTGAGCACTGAGTACCCAGCACCCTGAGTACTGAGCACTGAGAACCCTGAGTACTGAGCACCGAGCACCCTGAGTACTGAGCACCCAGCACCCTGATCACTGAGCACGGAGCACCCCGAGGACTGTGCACCCAGCACCCTGAGCACTGTGCACCCAGCACCCTGAGTACTGAGCACCCAGCACCCTGAGCACTGAGCACCCAGCACCCTGAGCACTGAGCACCCAGCACCCTGAGTACTGAGCAACCAGCACCCTGAGCATTGAGCACTGAGCACCCAGCACCCTGAGCACTGAGCACTGAGCATCCAGCACCCCGAGCACTGAGCACCCAGCACACTGAGCACTGAGCACCCAGAACCCTGAGCACTGATCACCCAGCACCCTGAGCACTGAGCACCCAGCACCCTGAGTACTGAGCACCCAGCACCCTGAGTACTGAGCACTCAGCACCCTGAGTACTGAGCACCGAGCACCCCGAGCACTGAGCACCCAGCACCCTGAGCACTGAGCACCCTGAGGACTGAGCACCCAGCACCCTGAGCACTGAGCACCCAGCATCCCGAGAATGAGCACCCAGCACCCCGAGTACTGAGCACCGAGCACCCCGAGAACTGAGCACCCAGCACCCTGAGCACTGAACACCCAGCACCCTGAGTACTGAGCACCCAGCACCCTGAGTACTGAACACCCAGCACCCTTAGCACTGAGCACTGAGCACCCTGAGCACTGAGTACTGAGCACCGAGCACCCCGAGCACTGAGCACACAGCACCCGGAGTACTGAGCACCCAGCACCCTGAGTACTAAGCACCGAGCACCCTGAGTACTGAGCACACAGCACCCTGAGCACTGAACACACAGCACCCTGAGTACTGAGCACCTCGAGCCCTGAGCACCCAGCACCCTGAGTACTGAGCACTGAGCAGCCCGAGCACTGAGCACCCAGCACCCCGAGCACTGAGCACCCAGCACCCCGAGCACTGAGCACCCAGCACCCTGAGTACTGAGTACCCAGCACCCTGAGTACTGAGCACCCAGCGCCCTGAGCACTGAGTACCCAGCAACCTGAGCACTGAGCACCCAGCACCCTGAGCACTGAGCACCCAGCACCCTGAGTACTGAGCACTGAGCACCCAGCACCCCGAACACTGAGCACCCAGCACCCTGAGTACTAAGCACCCAGCACCCTGAGCACTGAGCACCCAGCACCCTGAGTACTGAGCACTGAGCACCCAGCACCCCGAGCACTGAGCACCCAGCGCCCCCAGCACTGAGCACCCAGCACCCTGAGTACTGAGCACCCAGCACCCTGAGTACTGAACACCCAGCACCCTGAGCACTGAGCACTGAGCACCCTGAGCACTGAGTACTGAGCACTGAGCACCCTGAGCACTGAGCACCCAGCACCCCGAGTACTGAGCACACAGCACCCCGAGCACTGAGCACCCAGCGCCCCGAGCACTGAGAACCCAGCACCCCGAGTACTGAGCACTGAGCACCCTGAGTACTGAGCACCAAGCACCCCGAGTACTGAGCACTGAGCACCCTGAGTACTGAGCACCCAGCACCCTGAGCACTCAGTACCCAGCACCCTGAGTACTGAGCACTGAGAACCCTGAGTACTGAGCACCGAGCACCCTGAGTACTGAGCACCCAGCACCCTGATCACTGAGCACGGAGCACCCCGAGGTCTGTGCACCCAGCACCCTGAGCACTGGGCACCCAGCACCTTGAGTACTGAGCACCCAGCACCCTGAGTACTGAGCAACCAGCACCCAGAGCATTGAGCACTGAGCACCCAGCACCCTGAGCACTGAGCACTGAGCATCCAGCACACCGAGCACTGAGCACCCAGCACCCTGAGTACTGAGCACCCAGCACCCTGAGCACTGAGCACCCAGCACCCTGAGCACTGAGCACCCAGCACCCTGAGTACTGAGCAACCAGCACCCTGAGCATTGAGCACTGAGCACCCAGCACCCTGAGCACTGAGCACTGAGCATCCAGCACCCCGAGCACTGAGCACCCAGCACACTGAGCACTGAGCACCCAGCACCCTGAGCACTGATCACCCAGCACCCTGAGCACTGAGCACCCAGCACCCTGAGTACTGAGCACTCAGCACCCTGAGTACTGAGCACCGAGCACCCCGAGCACTGAGCACCCAGCACCCTGAGCACTGAGCACCCTGAGGACTGAGCACCCAGCACCCTGAGCACTGAGCACCCAGCACCCCGAGAATGAGCACCCAGCACCCCGAGTACTGAGCAGCGAGCACCCCGAGTACTGAGCACGGAGCACCCTGAGCACTGAGCACCCAGCACCCTGAGTACTGAGCACCCAGCACCCTGAGTACTGAACACCCAGCACCCTGAGCACTGAGCACTGAGCACCCTGAGCACTGAGTACTGAGCACCGAGCACCCCGAGCACTGAGCACCCAGCACCCGGAGTACTGAGCACCCAGCACCCTGAGTACTAAGCACCGAGCACCCTGAGTACTGAGCACCCAGCACCCTGAGCACTGAACACACAGCACCCTGAGAACTGAGCACCTCGAGCACTGAGCACCCAGCACCCTGAGTACTGAGCACTGAGCAGCCCGAGCACTGAGCACCCAGCACCCCGAGCACTGAGCACCCAGCACCCCGAGCACTGAGCACCCAGCACCCTGAGTACTGAGTACCCAGCACCCTGAGTACTGAGCACCCAGCGCCCTGAGCACTGAGTACCCAGCACCCTGAGCACTGAGCACCCAGCACCCTGAGCACTGAGCACCCAGCACCCTGAGTACTGAGCACTGAGCACCCAGCACCCCGAACACTGAGCAACCAGCACCCTGAGTACTACGCACCCAGCACCCTGAGCACTGAGCACCCAGCACCCAGAGTACTGAGCACTGAGCACCCAGCACCCCGAGCACTGAGCACCCAGCACCCTGAGCACTGAGCACCGAGCACCCCGAGCACTGAGCACCCAGCACCCTGAGTACTGAGCACCCAGCACCCCGAGCACTGAGCACCCAGCACCCTGAGTACTGAGCACCGAGCACCCTGAGTACTGAGCACCCAGCACCCTGAGTACTGAGCACCCAGCACCCTGAGTAGTGAGCACCCAACGTACTGAGCACCGAGCACCCCGAGCACTGAGCACCCAGCAACCTGAGTACTGAGCACCGATCACCCCGAGCACTGAGCACCCAGCACCCTGAGTACTGAACACCCAGCACCCTGAGCACTGAGCACTGAGCACCCTGAGCATTGAGTACTGAGCACTGAGCACCCTGAGCACTGAGCACCCAGCACCGCGAGTACTGAGCACCCAGCAATCCGAGCACTGAGCACCCAGCGCCCCGAGCACTGAGCACCCAGCACCCCGAGCACTGAGCACTGAGCACCCTGAGTACTGAGCACCAAGCACCCCGAGTACTGAGCACTGAGCACCCTGAGTACTGAGCACCCAGCACCCTGACCACTGAGTACCCAGCACCCTGAGTACTGAGCACCAAGCACCCCGAGCACTGAGCACCGAGCACACTGAGTACTGAGCCCTGGGTGCTGGGTACTCAGGGTGCTGGGTGCTCAGTACTCGGGTGCTGGGTACTCAGTGCTCAGGGTGCTGGGTGCTCAGTACTCAGGGTGCTGGGTACTCAGTACTCAGGGTGCTGGGTGCTCTGGGCTCGGGGTGCTGGGTGCTCAGTGCTCGCGGTGCTGGGTGCTCAGTGCTCGGGGTGCTCGGTTCTCAGTACTCAGGGTACTGGGTGCTCAGTGATCGAGGTGCTCAGTACTCAGGGTGCTGTGTGTTCAGTGCTCAGGGTGCTGGGTGCTCACTACTCAGGGTGCTCGGTCCATAGTACTCAGGGTGCTGGGTGCTCAGGACTCCGGGTGCTGGGTGCTCAGTGCTCGGGGTGCTCGGTGCTCAGTGCTCAAGGCGCTG